>NC_136803.1:32419847-32447347 GCF_951216825.1 Electrona antarctica
TTCTATGACCGAATGAAAAAGCAAAAGCAAATCACATTGCATTTTCATTTTCAAGTCGTACACACGCCAATTTGAAAATGCAAGTTCAATGTAAATTGCTTTGGCTTTTTCATTCTGTCATAGAATGAGCACACCTAGAGATGAAATGTTATTGAAATTTAAGTGAAATTATATTTTCACTTAAATGCGTTCAATATCTGAAGGTTAAAAAGCCTTTCTCTTTCTCTTTCTAAATTGCATTTTCATTGTAATATTGCCCACTAATTCGCTGGGCATTTTTTGAAAATTGAAAATCAAATGATCTTTTAATTGTGTCATAGAATGAGCACATCTAAATGTAAATGCTATTGTATTTTAGATTTATTTTTGTCTCATGAAATGCATTAATGACCTGAAAATAAAAAAGCATTTATCTTATTTCAAATTGACCTTTTGTATTTGCCATTTAATTTGAATTGTGGCAGCTCTTGACCATCAGGTCACAATGTGTGTCAGAGGTGAGACATGACCTTTGACAAAGAATCTGAATGTCTCAAAAGAAGAGCAGGGAGACACAATATACAACCACCTTTGAATTAACACTCTACCAAGAGATAGCCATACCATTTTATTTAGCACAAAAAGCTCAATACTGACAGCCTAGTCTAGATAGTGCATTCATTAATGTATATGTATAGACAATATAGGCCAATACAAAAAACTATATACCAAAATTTCCAAACCACACCCCCGGCTGCCGGACTAATTGTCCCTTCGGACGGGTACAGACATGCGGGATGCAATGCATGTCGGGAGCAACGTGTGCTTTGTGATATGTCAGACTTTTTGTGTGTCGGATAAGCGTGTGCACCCCCTTCGGGCTTGGTCCCTTAAAACAAAGTGGCAAGACGCTGAACCCCTAATTGCATTGCCTTGCATGTTTTCGTCTGCCATCGGTGTATGAATGTGTGTGTGTGAAATTAATGCGTGAATGTAATGCACAATCATTGTAAAGCACCTTGGATAAAGGTGCTATAAATGCTTTTACTAATCAGGGCTGCCAATTACACCTACAACCAACCACCTGCATTTTTGGTGCTATATTTTATATACCTGTAGACTAGTAATATCCCATTTGTTGTTTTTGATTGATTGATTGATTGATTGATTGATTGATTGAAATATGTATTAACAGTTTGCAGAATTACAGTACATTTCAAGCACAACACAATACAATACTGTTAACTCTGAGCGGACGACACCATAAAGCACTACACTTAGGGTATTAGGGCCCAACATTTTCATTTCATCAAAACATTTAGAGACATACAAATGGGAAAAAAGGGGAAAAAAGGGGGAAAAAACATATACAGTGAGGGGAAACGGGGGTGGGTGGAGGAATCAGATTTTACGGGGTCCAGTTTCTAATTGCAGCCACCCATAGGTGCCTTTTGAGAGCGGTTTTGATGGAGTCAAGGGATTTGCATGTCTTAATGACTGTTGGTAGGGCGTTCCACATGTTGGTGGCATAGGAGCGAAATGAGTCCCTTGCTTGTGCCGAATCTGGGTTGCACATGGTTTGTTGAACTCCCTCTGGTGATGTGGGTGTCGACTATGTTGACATTAAGGAAGTATTTAGACAGGTGTATCTTGGTGGTGTATCGAATCTTGTGGACCAGACCCATTGCAATATGCTGTACTATGCTTTTCTATTTTTAATGCAGAAACATTTATGAATATCCAATATAATATCCAAACCTGTATGTGTAAAACACAGACAGTAAAGCTACAGTCATGATGTGTGTGGTCATCTGAAAGCTGTCTGAGGACAAACATTGAAGATTTTTACCTGCTCTGAGGAAACTGCAGTTTCTCCAGGATTAACTTCATCCACTCTGGACTCCATCTCTTCACACTGCTGTGGAAAGAGGAAGAGGAAGATGTCATTACTGAGGAAACTGTGTGTGTGTGTGTGTGTGTGTGTGTGCGTGCGTGCGTGCGTGCGTGCGTGCGTGCGTGCGTGCGTGCGTGCGTGCGTGCGTGCGTGCGTGAGCTAGGGCTGGGATTTGTTCGATGTTAACGCTTCCTTACCGGATCCCTCTTAACGGTTCCGGTTCCTAACGGTTCCCTTAACGGTTCCTAATATATTTTTCCCCCCTATTTCTCTGACATACATTATGCTTATATTATAACTAATAACCTAACCAAGTACATAATAAACACAAATTCAGTTATTGTAATTGCACTTTACAAATTATGAGGTGGCACTATTATTTAAACTTCACCACCACCACCACCAGCAGCTAGCCACCACAACAATATAATTGTTGCAATTTGTACTGTATATTGCAATTTGCACTGTATATTAAATATACAGTACAGATTGCAATAATGATATTGTCGTGGTGACAAATGTTGTGTCTTTAATCTTCAGATTAATTCATTCAGATTGTCGGAACCGGGTCTGAAACGGACCCGGTTCCGAATCCCAACCCTGGTGTGAGCGTGCGTGTGAGTGTGCGTGAAAGAGAGACCGACCAATAGAGAACAAGCTTATCACTCTCTCCCCATCCATCCAATCCCAGCTAGAGAGGGTGAGATCTGCTGAGCCTTTAGAACGATACCTAACAACTGACCAGGTAGCTGACCAATCAGTGCAAGACAAAATGCCAACAATCACATTATTTTGTCATTTCGAACCCTTAAACTGATGCCGAATATAGCAGATCTACAAGCTTGTAAATCGACTATTTTTGGTGCTCCACTAAGATATATCAGGCATAGGTCTTACTAGATTTAGAGGCCCCAACCTCTATACTATGTATCTAAATGGGACTGCATTTATATAGCACCTTCCTCCGAAGCACTTTACAATGTACTTCTCATTCACACATCAATGGTGGAGGAAACCATGCAAGGCACCAACCACTAAAGGCACAAGGAATTTGCACACTCACGCACAAACACACACACACAGACAGACTGTGCGGGCACAAATAATTGTCTCTCACGCACGCACGCACGCACACATGCACACACACGCACACACACACACACACACACACACACACACACACACACACACACACACACACACACACACCTTTGTACAGTACCAGAACGGTTGACTCATGGGTACACTGTAGTATGGTTTTCACCGGCACAAAAAAACGAGAACATATAACACCAGTTTTAGCTGAACTTCACTGGCTCCCTGTCATTTTTAGAATAGATTTTAAGATTATTTTATTTACTTATAAATCCCTGCACGGCCTAGCCCCCTCTTATTTAACGGAACTTCTCGTCCCTTACACCCCACAAAGGGCACTGAGGTCAACAGACAAGCTGCTCCTGGAAGCTCACAAAACGAACCTCATGGAGTAGGGGCGACCGTGCCTTTGCCTCTGCTGCTCCTAGGCTCTGGAATAGTCTGCCCTTCAATATAAAAAATGCAAACTCTGTTGAGTCTTTTAAATCACTTCTTAAAACACATTTTTATTATTTGGCTTTTAATCGCACCTAATGTTTGTTTTGTTTTATTGCACTTTCGTTATTGTGGCATTAATTACTGATGTTTTTGTTTTTGTTGTTGTGGTATAAATTGTTGATGTTTTTGTCTCACCCTGTACAGCACTTTGGTCAATTTCGATTGTTTTAAATGTGCTTTATAAATAAAGTTTGATTTGATTTGATGGTTTGGGCTGTAGATCAAAGTGAGTATAACAACCGTCACAGTGACATTCACTCTTGACTTTACAAATGAACTGGAACAGCACCAATAATACACAATACAGTCAAAAATGTATTCTAATCGCCTGCATAAAACAAAAGGTTGTGTAGCCATTTACTAATTATGAAAAAAGTCGAGACGTACAGTAGCCTATTTGGAATTGAATTGTTATATGTTCAAATGGTTTATTGGCGCTTTAACAAAACTACCATACCAAATATATTGTAGGCTACAACTGTAATAAAATACCAATAATGGAAGTCAATAATGAAAGTAGCTATTCCTAATAATAAACTCAATGTGTTAAGTGATATACTGTAGTGTACTGTAGTAGTGACTGAGACAACAGGAAGAAAAGCAAAGCCAAGTGACAGCTGTGTAAGCCAGTGAAGCCCACATTGACCAATGTGAGCCCCACCCCAAAATGAGTTTGACAAGCATGGTTTAAAATTAAAACAATGTTTTTGCTGAGATTATAACAGATTTAAATACTTTGAATGAGGATAGACACATTCATCATTTTGTGCGTAATTTTCAATTTTAATATGTAACTGTTCCTCAAATAATTCACAATCTTTCTGATACTCGATGCTGGAATTTTTTACATAATTGAATTAATCCTTACTTATTTCAAACTTCTATTGTTATCTGAACAGGCGTCATATGAGTTTTCAGTTTAGTTTCATGTTACTGTAGGCTATATGTGTAAAACACATGATGTGTGTCATCATCTGAAAGCTGTCTGAGGACAAAGGTTGAAGATGTTTACCTAATCTGAGGAACCTTCAGTTTCTCCAGGATCACGTGTGTATGTGTGTGTGTGTGTGTGTGTGTGCGCGCGTGTGTGTGCTTACAAAATGTGTGTGTGTGTGTGTGTGTGTGTGTGTGTGTGTGTGTGTGCTTACAAAATGTGTGTGTGTGTGTGTGTGCGCGTGCGTGCGTGCGTGCGTGCGTGCGTGCGTGCGTGCGTGCGTGCGTGCATGCGTGCGGTTAAAATTGGTTATTTCATTGATAAACCATTACCTGAAATCTGAATTACACCCGAATTATTCTGTTCAACAAATAAATGAATTGTCTTTCCTTGGGTTGAAACTAAGTGAGTGTCATTCTTGCTGCACTATTTAACTTCCCTTTTCTACACCCACATTTTAACCCGGTTTCCTGAGCAATTGTGCTGACATTTTTACCATTGAGCTAATAGAGCCAGGCTGCTTGCTCAGGGGATACGTTGAATCTTATGGAGGCATAAAGCTGCCAAAATTCAATTGAAATGGCAAATACAAAAAGTCAATTGAAATAAGAGAAATGCTTTTTCATTTTCACGTCATTAATGCATTTCTTGGGACAAAAATAAATCTAAAATGCAATAGCATTATTTACATTTAATCTACAGATGTGCTCATTCTATGACACAATAGAGAGTATGCGCATGCTTAAAGTGAATGGCACATCGAGTGGCAAATCGAGTGGCAAAGCAACATGCAAAGTGAGTTTAACATTGTTTAATGTTGTTTAATGCAATCTGATATGACGTTTCTGTGTGGATGTCTGGGCTGTCAAGGCCAGAAAGTAGTTTTTTTGCCAGCAAATTAGTGGGCAATAATTAAAATGAAAATGCAATTTAGACAATTCAAATGAAATAAGAGAAATGCTTTTTAACCTTCAGATAATGAACACATTTAAGTGAAAATATAATGCAATAGCATTTACATTTCATCTCCAGGTGTGCTCCAGGGGTGGCGGTGGCTCAGGGGTAGAGTGGCTGGATGGCAACCTTGCGGTTGCCAGTTCGAACCCGAGCTCCCCCAGAGTTAGTGTCGAAGTGTCCTTGAGCAAGACACTGAACCCCTAATTGCTCCTGATGTGCTGGTTGGTGCCTTGCATGGTTTCCGCTGACATCGGTGTATGAATATGTGTGTGAATGGGTGAATGTAATGCACAATCTATGTAAAGCGCCTTGGATAAAGGCCCTATATAAATGCACCATTTACCATTTTTGCTCATTCTATGACAGAATGAAAAAGCAAAAGCTAATAACATTGCATTTTAATTTTCAAATTGGCGTGTGTACTATTTGAAAATGCAAATGCAATGCGATTTACTTTTGCTTTTTCATTTGGTCATAGAGTGAGCACACTTGGAGATGAAGCAAAAGCAACTAAATCACATTGCAATTTCCTTTTCAAATCGTACACACGCCAATTTGAAAATGAAAATGCAATGTGATTTGCTTTTGCTTCATCTCCATCTTCATTCTATGACCGAATGAAAAAGCAAAAGCAAATCACATTGCATTTTCATTTTCAAGTCGTACACACGCCAATTTGAAAATGCAAATTCAATGTAAATTGCTTTGGCTTTTTCATTCTGTCATAGAATGAGCACACCTAGAGATGAAATGTTATTGAAATTTAAGTGAAATTATATTTTCACTTAAATGCGTTCAATATCTGAAGGTTAAAAAGCCTTTCTCTTTCTCTTTCTAAATTGCATTTTCATTGTAATATTGCCCACTAATTCGCTGGGCATTTTTTGAAAATTGAAAATCAAATGATCTTTTAATTGTGTCATAGAATGAGCACATCTAAATGTAAATGCTATTGTATTTTAGATTTATTTTTGTCTCATGAAATGCATTAATGACCTGAAAATGAAAAAGCATTTATCTTATTTCAAATTTACTTTTTGTATTTGCCATTTCATTTGAATTGTGGCAGCTCTTGACCATCAGGTCACAATGTGTGTCAGAGGTGAGACATGACCTTTGACAAAGAATCTGAATGTCTCAAAAGAAGAGCAGGGAGACACAATATACAACCACCTTTGAATTAACACTCTACCAAGAGATAGGGAAAAAAATACATTTTATTTAGCACAAAAAGCTCAATACCGACAGCCTAGTCTAGATAGTGCATTCATGAATGTATATGTATGGCCAATACAAAAAACTATATACCAAAATTTCCAAACCACACCCCTGGCTGCCGGACTATAATTGTCCCTTCGGACGGGTACAGACATGCGGGATGCAATGCATGTCGGGAGCAACGTGTGATTTGTGCATGTCAGACTTTTGGGTGTGTCGGATAAGCGTGTGCACCCCCTTCGGGCTTGGTCCCTTAAAAAAAAGTGGCAAGACGCTGAACCCCTAATTGCATTGCCTTGCATGTTTTTGTCTGCCATCGGTGTATGAATGTGTGTGTGTGAAATTAATGCGTGAATGTAATGCACAATCATTGTAAAGCACCTTGGATAAAGGTGCTATAAATGCTTTTACTAATCAGGGCTGCCAATTCTCATGCATTTCTCTCACGCACCATGACGCACGAGTAGTAGCCTAGTAAACATTGCTTCGAAATATTGGTCATGGAAGAAAATAGCCTCCACAACGTGAAGTGAGTGAGTATCAGTTCATCTCGTGCGTGAGGATTGAGGAACGGTGCGGGGACAAAGTTAACTCCTCCGTGTGTAATACACACATACACACTGTGTATAGGTGTGTGTACATATGTGTGTGTGTGTGTGTGTGTGTGTGTGTGTGTGTGTGTGTGTGTGTGTGTGTGTGTGTGTGTGTGTGTGTGTGTGTGTGTGTGTGTGTGTGTGTGTGTGAGTGTGTGTGTGTTGTGAACTTGTGTGTGTGTGTGTGTGTGTGCGAGAGAGAAAAAGAGAGAGAGAGCGGCAGTCGGCAGAGAGAGAGGGGGGCGGGTGGGGGGAGAGAGAGAGAGATAGAGAGAGAGAGATAGAGATAGAGAGAGAGAGGAACAAAACGATCCACTGTTAGCCTACACTAGGAGTGCTGTCATGATAATGTTTTTCTTTTTTTGTGGCAACTAAATATTAAAAATCGTTAAAACAGGCCAAATCAACGTTAAAAAGGCCAAATGTTTGCAGTTTATACTGATGTCTATGTCGCAGCATCGGCCATCTCCCTGGAATGCTACTGTATTAGGCCAGTCAATCTAAGATTTGTCCCAAAAGAAATTGCAATAGTAATTATTCAAGGTTTTTTTATGATCTTAGAGTCATACAAATAACATATTAAAATTGTGAATTATGTACATTTTGGATCACAGTAAATTCAGGGTTTGAAAGTTGGGTATCATTAACATCCTATAAGGCGAAAATGTCTAATTTTAATTATGCTTTAAGTTGCATGTAATGTGTCAAACTAGGGGTTATTCATGATTCAGAATCCATTGCAAGCATTAGTTTTCTCCTTGGGCTAAAAACGGCCATAGCCATCATCACAAATGTGATGAGGTCAGCACATTTGGGCACATTGGGCACATTAAGGCTAAGTGGCTGTGGCCGTTTTTAGCCCAAGGAGTGTTTTTTGTGCATAACTAATGCTTGCAACTGATTCAGAATCATGAATAACCCCTAGTTTGACACGTTAAATGCTACTTAAAGCATAATTTAAATTGGACATTTTTGCCTTAATAGGATGTTAATGATACCAAACCTTCAACCCCTGAATTTACCATGATCCTTTCCAAAATGTATATAATTCACAATTTTTTATATGTTATTTGGATGACCCTAAGGATCATAAAAAACCTTGAATGATTACTATTGCAATTTACTTTTGGGTCATGCTCCTTTTTAGCTTAGATTGATATGCATACTGTAGATATGCATCAAGAGAAACAAAGAGACCTCTGTCGTAGCCTGCTGACAGAAGAGATGGCAGACTGCATTGTGCAGCTACACTGTTTTACAGGCTGTGATGTCAACTCCGGTTTCTATGGCAAAGGGAAATAATCAGTGTATGACAAGGTAGCAAAGAGCTCTGTGGCACGGCAGAAGCTTTCAAGGTGGAGATAGCCTTGACCTTGAGAAGGAGGTAGAACTTCATATAGAACTGCATAAACAAGACAGGTGATCTGCCACAGAACATCCGTTTATGACTCTACTACATGCCAGGGCTTGACATTAACGTTTTGAGGCACTTAAGTACATTTCCCATTCACTTGTCCGGGCAAAAAAGTCACTTGTCCGGAGCACAAGCACACATAAATACATTTTAAATCAACTAACTGTAAGTAGGTTTTGGTGAATACATGTTTGAATATTGGATGAATATTCTCAGGTTATAAGTTAATATCCCTAGAATGTCTGTGATCTGTCGGCAAGCCTGATCAATTTGTATGAGTCGGGACTATTCAAAGTACAGGCCTGACTAGGAATTAAGCCTACAGTGGTTTATAAAAGATTAAAAGAGCTTGTGCTTAGTTGTCAGTGAGGGAGAGAAAGGGGAACTGATACTGTAGCAGCAGTGAGAAAGATTCTGAAGACAGGAAACTAGACAGGAAACAAGGGGCTCGTATCTAGGCAGGTTGCTAAGGAAACGTGCAGCAGAGAGCCATAGTAGCTGTTAAAGGCCGTAGGAACTAAACATGTCATTTTAGAAAATAGTATTCATTGATTGCAACAGTAACTTTGAGGTAAAAAGGCAGTAAAGTAAAGTAATGAATTAATGTATGGGAGAATAGTGAGGCCACAGGGGCATGCTAATTAAACTAGTAGCCTCGGAAACCCAGACATTTTGATTTACAGGGAGAAAAAAAAAGTCTGGGTCCGAGTCCACTTCAGCATAGAGTAGCGCAAACGTCGATCACTCTCTGCTGATTTCTGATCGTCTGCACCTTTGTTAAATTGATGCACACACGCACACCCTACACACACACACACACTCCTCTCTCTCTCTGTCGCTCTAATTAATTAGTCTCATGTCCAGCTGCTGCGCACAGTTTCTCCCAGCGGATCCTGCCGGGAGCTGCCTATGCCATAGAAAGCATAGGTGAGTTCCAGGCTATGAAACTAGTGACTACTTTTTTTTCGGCATTGAAACCTTTCTGCCAGAATCTTCGAATGGATATGAATCTAGAGTACAATATATCTGACTCCAAGTCTTACTGTAGGAATTAATTGCTGGGTGAGTACACACACAGTGCTTCAAGTTTAAATGGATATGAATCTAGAGTACAATATATCTGACTCCAAGTCTTACTGTAGGAATTAATTGCTGGGTGAGTACACACACAGTGCTTCAAGTTTAAATGGATATGAATCTAGAGTACAATATATCTGACTCCAAGTCTTACTGTAGGAATTAATTGCTGGGTGAGTACACACACAGTGCTTCAAGTTTAAATGGATATGAATCTAGAGTACAATATATCTGACTCCAAGTCTTACTGTAGGAATTAATTGCTGGGTGAGTACACACACAGTGCTTCAAGTTTAAATGGATATGAATCTAGAGTACAATATATCTGACTCCAAGTCTTACTGTAGGAATTAATTGCTGGGTGAGTACACACACAGTGCTTCAAGTTTAAATGGATATGAATCTAGAGTACAATATATCTGTAGAACGCGGCAGCCCTTTTTTAATCAACAACCTATACTAAAAAAACATGGACCAGATTGCCAAATACTCCCTACCTAAAAATAGGCCTATGTCGTGTTGCAATGCTTAGTGAGCTTTCAGATCTGCTAGTTTCACAATATCTATCGGTGATTGTGGAACCAGTTAAGTCAAACAAAATCAAATGTCTCATTCCCACAAGTGCTTGTCAGGGTACGGGGTCCGCGGAACAAATTATGTTTATTTTGGGGGTCGTGGCCTGAAAAGTACAATACTGTACACTACAGTGACAGACACAACTCTGACATGGCATCAATCTCTCAGAGACATCACACAACCACAACCTCTAAGTCCTGCAGTCATTTGAAGCAGAGCTTCCTTCCCTGCAGACAATAGTCTACACGACACACCTCCATGTTTTGATAAAAAGCAATACAACTTAACGTTTTCATCCTTAATAGTTCATTCATTGTATTCATTTAAAATGACATTATCTTAGCAGTTCCAGTATTTCATAATTTCATGTCATGTCATATTATACAATGTGACTATACAAAGCACGCCAACATATCATCAAACATGTGTAATATTTCCTGCTAGGATGGATTGACATCCAGCTTAAGTTGAGACGATTTACCTTCACAGAGGAGAAGTAGAAAGGCAGTATTCACCAGGGTGTCTGAATTCATCTGAGGGTGCTGCCTGTCACTAACTTCCTCAGAAACAAACTCTGTGACGTCAACGTGGGTTAAACAGTAACTTGGTGTCGGGGAGAGACAAAAGTATTAATTGTATTTATGGTGTTAAGACATTGTTATTATGTACTCTTAGACTAAGGGCTATATCTTGCGCCACGCCTTACCCTAAACTTATTTGCCATTTTTTACTATTTAAAAAAACAAACATTTAAAACAGTTCAAATAGCCGATCTACAAGCTCACAACGTGTCAATGTAGATCGGCTAGTTGAACTATTTTAAAATGTTTTTTTCAAAATAGTAAAACTGGGAATGGATGGTCCCTGGAACAAACACTGTTTGAGAAGGGGGGGGGGGGGGGGGGGGGTCGGTGGCCAAATCCCAAATCCTTCTACCCTAATGGACATAGGGTACACAAGCTGCATGGCTGTTTATCCGTTCTCCTTCTCCTACCAAACCACTCTGTTAGCACACATCTCTCCATGCCCCCGAATCCAGATGCACTACATTGCATCCAAGCGACTGTCATATTTACTGTACAAATATTATATATATATAAAGATCAAAACACGATCCAACTGCCCAGCTTGCTGTGACGTCAAAATCGTCACAACTTTCCACAAAGACTCCACCAGCACAGACTAGAGCACAAGCACAGCTATCCGAAGGTTCCTCCCCCTTTCACCCCTCGCACACACACACACACACACACACACACACACACACACTGCACTGACTCGACCACTCCACAATTTCCCAAACAAGAAACACACAACAAGAACCCATGTTGCCACCGCCAACAAGTGGACGGCAATACTCCAACATCACCCCCAAAAACACACATCATGCCACGCAGAAAACACGTCACTTTCAGATGATACGTGGCGTGCCGCCAAGCATAAGCGTTCCACTGGCGCAACAGAAACAGCAACCGGTAATCACAACATGTTGCATGCAGCATGCGTGTGCTTCTGAAACCTTTTGTCTACGCCTATGTACATACATTACATCCACATGTGTGTCTCGCCCTCCAGCCGTAATTGCGTGTATGTGCTGGACCCGCAAGAACGCACGCACTATCCATGCACATTATTATGGCGCTAATTTACTACAGTACGTCTACGTAATTCACTGTTGTAAGGACATGTATAGAGCAACGTGGGAGGCTTCCCCATTTTTACTACCCGTTTCGCACCAGTCTCCGTGTGCCGTATCGCTCTACTACTGCAGCGACTTACATTCCCCCACCCCCCCGAACGCGCGCACACACACACACACACACACACACACACACACACACACACACACACACACACACACACACACACACACACACACACACACACACACACACACACACACACAGTTGTACAGTACCAGAACGGTTGACTCATGGGCAGGGCAGGAATTTCACGGGGGCCACGGCGGCCATGGCCGTCGTTGCCCCTCTCTTTGGCCTTGTGCCCCTCGAAAAAGTATATGCCCAGACGGCCACAGTGGCCGCGGTGCCCATGTGCCCACAGCAGTTCATTTTACCGTTTTTCCTCGCAATTTTCCAGTCATTACGGTAACCTTCCCCAAACGTCTCGCGCAGACTTGTATTGTCTGTAGGTAGGCTATTGTAGTTGTGTTGCCATTTGCCAAGTGGTTTGATTCTTTTGCGTTACTTTGCCTCCTCCCTCCTCCTCCTCCGCTCCATGCACGCATACACGCACTGACAGCTCTCACTCACACTGACACTCAGCGCTTCAGGATTATTATCACACAGAGCCCGTGTGTTAAGACCAACGTGACTCGTCTTCATGGACATATAAACTCACAAAACAACACCACGCAACAGCATAGACTGCAGGACTCCTCCACCATTTACCACGCTATCGTCTGCTACGTGGCAGCGGTGGCCGAACGGATAGCGGCGCGGTCTAGATACCGGAAGGTTCCCAGTTCGAATCAGCCGTCCGACACGTTAAAATTACCACCGCTGAAATGCCCTTGAACAAGGCATCAACCACTACGATGAAATGTGTTCTATGAGCAGGGCCTGGCTGGAAACAAGTTCTTGAGCTTAGCCCAGATACCCTGGGTAAATATAGATTTCATTTCATTTCATTTCATTTCATTTCATTTCATTTCATTTCACGTTAGTTGACAGAGTAAATTGTTTAAACAGCCAACGCTGGCCACTACACGGCTAATATCGCTAGCCAAACGCTAGTAGCCAAGCACCAGAGTGCGCTAACTGTACACCACGCGTCGCTCGCTTAATAATCATTCATTTCTGTATCAATGCGGACATAGCGTGGTAAATGTTCATAAGCACACAATTGTACAAAATGCTTTTTACACTTGACTTATCTCCAGAGTCCTCAGTCCTGCAGCCCCACAATGCCATATGCCAGTCTAGCCTTAAAATCTACATTTATATGTTATTCAATATATTACTTTAGCACAAAATATAGGCTTTTCTAAACCAAGCCCTCATTCAAAAGTTATGTAAGTAATTAAGTAAATGTTATTTATAAAGCACCTTTTGAAACAAAGTTAGAAGGTGCTGAACAATTTGCACAGTATAAACAATAGAAGAAAATTAAAAAGAAGGAACATATCACACAGTTGTGACTATAGCAGAAGAAAAACAAACAAGGCAGAACAGAAACATAGGGCTATAAAAATGAATGTAGCCTATTTAAGAAGAACTATTCTGAACCAATGTTCGCCTTTAAATTAAAAAAAATGAAATCATCCTTAACCTTTAAGCTAAAATAATGATGACCGGGGACTTAAAATCATTGTTTTAATTGATGGCCTTCATGCCCTGGCACTTGGCCTTGTGCCCTCAAAAAGTTGACCACACTAAAGGCCAAGTGGCCTTGCCCCTAAAAGGATGAAATTCCAGGCCTGCTCATGGGTACACTGTAGTATGGTTTGGGCTGTAAATCAAAGTAAGTATAACAACCGTCACAGTGACATTCACTCTTGACTTTACAAATGAACTGGAATAGCACCAATAATACACAATACAGTCAAAAATGTATTCTAATCGCCTGCATAAAACAAAAGGTTGTGTAGCCATTTACTAATTATGAAAAAAGTCGAGACGTACAGTAGCCTATTTGGAATTGAATTGTTATATGTTCAAATGGTTTATTGGCGCTTTAACAAAACTACCATACCAAATATATTGTAGGCTACAACTGTAATAAAATACCAATAATGGAAGTCAATAATGAAAGTAGCTATTCTTAATAATAAACTCAATGTGTTAAGTGATATACTGTAGTGTACTGTAGTAGTGACTGAGACAACAGGAAGAAAAGCAAAGCCAAGTGACAGCTGTGTAAGCCAGTGAAGCCCACATTGACCAATGTGAGCCCCACCCCAAAATGAGTTTGACAAGCATGGTTTAAAATTAAAACAATGTTTTGACTGAGATTATAACAGATTTAAATACTTTGAATGAGGATAGACACATTCATAATTTTGTGCGTAATTTTCAATTTTAATATGTAACTGTTCCTGAAATAATTCACAATCTTTCTGATACTCGATGATGGAATTTTTTACATAATTGAATTAATTAATCCTTACTTACAAAGGTTGAAGTTGTTTACCTAATCTGAGGAACCTTCAGTTTCTCCAGGATCACATGTGTGTGTGTGTGTGTGTGTGTGTGTGTGTGTGTGTGTGTGTGTGTGTGTGTGTGTGTGTGTGTGTGTGTGTGTGTGTGTGTACGCGTGTGAGTGGGTGTGCTTACAAAATGTGTGTGTGTGTGTATGTGTGTGTGTGTTTGCGTGCGCACACACACGCACACAAAATGCAAAGCCAAAAATGCAAAGCCCCATTTTCAGCAGTTATTTATTTTGTGTCCTAATGATAAACTGCTGATTCAATTCTAATTGGTTATTTCATTGATAAACCATTACCTGAAATCTGAATTACACCCGAATTATTCTGTTCAACAAATAAATGAATTGTCTTTCCTTGGGTTGAAACTAAGTGAGTGTCATTCTTGCTGCACTATTTAACTTCCCTTTTCTACACCCACATTTTAACCCGGTTTCCTGAGCAATTGTGCTGACATTTTTACCATTGAGCTAATAGAGCCAGGCTGCTTGCTCAGGGGATACGTTGAATCTTATGGAGGCATAAAGCTGCCAAAATTCAATTGAAATGGCAAATACAAAAAGTCAATTGAAATAAGAGAAATGCTTTTTCATTTTCACGTCATTAATGCATTTCTTGGGACAAAAATAAATCTAAAATGCAATAGCATTATTTACATTTAATCTACAGATGTGCTCATTCTATGACACAATTCAAATTATAAATAAAATATCATTTGAATTTAAAATTTTAAAAAAATGCCAGCAAATTAGTGGGCAATAATTAAAATTAAAATGCAATTTAGACAATTCAAATGAAATAAGAGAAATGCTTTTTAACCTTCAGATAATTAACACATTTAAGTGAAAATATAATGCAATAGCATTTACATTTCATCTCCAGGTGTGCTCCAGGGGTGGCGGTGGCTCAGGGGTAGAGTGGCTGGATGGCAACCTTGCGGTTGCCAGTTCGAACCCGGGCTCCCCCAGAGTTAGTGTCGAAGTGTCCTTGAGCAAGACACTGAACCCCTAATTGCTCCTGATGTGCTGGTTGGTGCCTTGCATGGTTTCCGCTGCCATCGGTGTATGAATATGTGTGTGAATGGGTGAATGTAATGCACATCTATGTAAAGCGCCTTGGATAAAGGCCCTATATAAATGCACCATTTACCATTTTTGCTCATTCTATGACAGAATGAAAAAGCAAAAGCAAATCACATTGCATTTCCTTTTCAAATCGTACACACGCCAATTTGAAAATGAAAATGCAATGTGATTTGCTTTGGCTTTTGCATTCTGTCATAGAATGAGTACACCTAGAGATGAAATGTTATTGAAATTTAAGTGAAATTATATTTTCACTTAAATGTGTTCAATATCTGAAGGTTAAAAAGCATTTCTCTTTCTCTTTCTAAATTGCATTTTCATTGTAATATTGCCCACTAATTCGCTGGGCATTTTTTGAAAATTGAAAGTCAAATGATCTTTTAATTGTGTCATAGAATGAGCACATCTAAATGTAAATGCTATTGCATTTTAGATTTATTTTTGTCTCATGAAATGCATTAATGACCTGAAAATGAAAAAGCATTTCTCTTATTTCAAATTTACTTTTTGTATTTGTATTTGTATTATTTCATTTGAATTGTGGCAGCTCTTGACCATCAGGTCACAATGTGTGTCAGAGGTGAGACATGACCTTTGACAAAGAATCTGAATGTCTCAATAGAAGAGCAGGGAGACACAATATACAACCACCTTTGAATTAACACTCTACCAAGAGATAGGGAAAAAAAATACATTTTATTTAGCACAAAAAGCTCAATACTGACAGCCTAGTCTAGATAGTGCATTCATATATGTATAGACAATATAGGCCAATACAAAAAACTATATACCAAAATTTCCAAACCACACCCCCGGCTGCCGGACTATAATTGTCCCTTCGGACGGGTACAGACATGCGGGATGCAATGCATGTCGGGAGCAACGTGTGATTTGTGCATGTCAGACTTTTGGGTGTGTCGGATAAGCGTGTGCACCCCCTTCGGGCTTGGTCCCTTAAAACAAAGTGGCAAGACGCTGAACCCCTAATTGCATTGCCTTGCATGTTTTCGTCCGCCATAGGTGTATGAATGTGTGTGTGTGAAATTAATGCGTGAATGTAATGCACAATCATTGTAAAGCACCTTGGATAAAGGTGCTATAAATGCTTTTACTAATCAGGGCTGCCAATTCTCATGCATTTCTCTCACGCACCATGACGCACGAGTAGTAGCCTAGTAAACATTGCTTCAAAATATTGGTCATGGAAGAAAATAGCCTCCACAACGTGAAGTGAGTGGGTATCAGTTCATCTCGTGCGTGAGGATTGAGGAACGGTGCGGGGACAAAGTTAACTCCTCCGTGTGTCTGTGTGTGTGTAATACACACATACACACTGTGTATATGTGTGTGTACATATGTGTGTGTGTGTGTGTGTGTGTGTGTGTGTGTGTGTGTGTGTGTGTGTGTGTGTGTGTGTGTGTGTGTGTGTGTGTGTTGTGAACTTGTGTGTGTGTGTGTGTGTGTGCGAGAGAGAAAAAGAGAGAGAGAGCGGCAGTCGGCAGAGAGAGAGGGGGGCGGGTGGGGGGAGAGAGAGAGAGAGAGAGAGAGAGAGAGAAAGAGAGAGAGATAGAGAGAGAGAGATAGAGAGAGAGAGATAGAGAGAGAGGAACAAAACGATCCACTGTTAGCCTACACTAGGAGTGCTGTCATGATAATGTTTTTCTTTTTTTGGGGCAACTAAATATTAAAAATCGTTAAAACAGGCCAAATCAACGTTAAAAAGGCCAAATGTTTGCAGTTTATACTGATGTCTATGTCGCAGCATCGGCCATCTCCCTGGAATGCTACTGTATTAGGCCAGTCAATCTAAGATTTGTCCCAAAAGAAATTGCAATAGTAATTATTCAAGGTTTTTTTATGATCTTAGAGTCATCCAAATAACATATTAAAATTGTGAATTATATACATTTTGGATCACAGTAAATTCAGGGTTTGAAAGTTGGGTATCATTAACATACTATAAGGCGAAAATGTCTAATTTTAATTATGCTTTAAGTTGCATGTAATGTGTCAAACTAGGGGTTATTCATGATTCAGAATCCATTGCAAGCATTAGTTTTCTCCTTGGGCTAAAAACGGCCATAGCCATCATCACAAATGTGATGAGGTCAGCACATTTGGGCACATTGGGCACATTAAGGCTAAGTGGCTGTGGCCGTTTTTAGCCCAAGGAGTGTTTTTTGTGCATAACTAATGCTTGCAACTGATTCAGAATCATGAATAACCCCTAGTTTGACACGTTAAATGCTACTTAAAGCATAATTTAAATTGGACATTTTTGCCTTAATAGGATGTTAATGATACCAAACCTTCAACCCCTGAATTTACCATGATCCTTTCCAAAATGTATATAATTCACAATTTTTTACATGTTATTTGGATGACCCTAAGGATCATAAAAAACCTTGAATGATTACTATTGCAATTTACTTTTGGGTCATGCTCCTTTTTAGCTTAGATTGATATGCATACTGTAGATATGCATCAAGAGAAACAAAGAGACCTCTGTCGTAGCCTGCTGACAGAAGAGATGGCAGACTGCATTGTGCAGCTACACTGTTTTACAGGCTGTGATGTCAACTCCGGTTTCTATGGCAAAGGGAAATAATCAGTGTATGACAAGGTAGCAAAGAGCTCTGTGGCACGGCAGAAGCTTTCAAGGTGGAGATAGCCTTGACCTTGAGAAGGAGGTAGAACTTCATATAGAACTGCATAAACAAGACAGGTGATCTGCTGCCAAGTGGAAGACAATGACAAAACATAATTTATCCATCTCCCTCCAGATGCAGATAGCCTACTCCAACACTGCCTCCGCACCAACTTGGCGTATATCTATAGTGCTCCACCCCACACTGAAGCACCACCCATGGACACTTGGACATGGTTGGGAGTTAGTGGGTGGTCGCTGTTGTCCTGTCCGCCACATGCGACCTGCACCAGGGCCAGTTGAAGAGTACAAGGAAGTTGAGAGTGAGGAGGAGGAGGATGATGCACAGAAGAGGAGGGTGGAGTCATCTGAATCTGATGATTCAGAAACCAGTGACACAAATGCTCTGACACGTGTGTTTTGTGTCTGTAAAAAATTCAAACCCCAAATAAATTACTTTCCTATTCAAAAGTTATATTTTCTCTTTACTGGATGGCGGCCATCTTGAATTTTGGGGCCAAAACAAGGTCTTATGATTAAAATGGTGTCAGATTTGGAATCCTCATGGTTGACTTGTATGAAAAAAGTGTCTTCATACATGATTCTACGTCATCTGGATGGAAATCCTTTATAAAGGGTCCTTAGAGGTCAAATCAATCATCAAAACATCCTTCCCAGAGGATGGTCACAGAACATCCGTTTATGACTCTACTACATGCCAGGGCTTGACATTAACGTTTTGAGGCACTTATAGTACAGTTCCCATTCACTTGTCCGGGCAAAAAAGTCACTTGTCCGGAGCACAAGCACACATAAATACATTTTAAATCAATTAACTGTAAGTAGGTTTTGGTGAATACATGTTTGAATATTGGATGAATATTCTCAGTTTCTAAGTTAATATCCCTAGAATGTCTGTGATCTGTCGGCAAGCCTGATCAATTTGTATGAGTCGGGACTATTCAAAGTACAGGCCTCACTAGGAATTAAGCCTACAGTGGTTTATAAAAGATTAGAAGAGCTTGTGCTTAGTTGTCAGTGAGGGAGAGAAAGGGGAACTGATACTGTAGCAGCAGTGAGAAAGATTCTGAAGACAGGAAACTAGTACAGTAACTTTGAGGTAAAAAGGCAGTAAAGTAAAGTAATGAATTAATGTATGGGAGAATAGTGAGGCCACAAGGGCATGCTAATTAAACTAGTAGCCTCGGAAACCCAGACATTTTGATTTACAGGGAGAAAAAAAAAGTCTGTGTCCGAGTCCACTTCAGCATAGAGTAGCGCAAACGTCGATCACTCTCTGCTGATTTCTGATCGTCTGCACCTTTGTTAAATTGATGCACACACGCACACCATACACACACACACACACACTCCTCTCTCTCTCTGTCGCTCTAATTAATTAGTCTCATGTCCAGCTGCTGCACACAGTTTCTGCCGGCGGATCCTGCCGGGAGCTGCCTATGCCATAGAAAGCATAGGTGAGTTCCAGGCTATGAAACTAGTGACTACTTTTTTTTTTTTTTCTAATTTAAAACACCCTTGTTCTAAAATAGTAGTAGATCATGAATACCAAAACCAGAACCACACCAACTGGCATGCATTATAATTAGGGTAGCGATCATTGAAATAAGGTATTAGTAGGCATTAATATATTGAGGGGTTGTTCTTATATTATATTGTGCTTATTAATGAAAATGGGTGTGGCCTTATGATTAAAGATTGTCAGTGAGCTGGAGCTAAAATATCCAAAGTCTTGATTGCATTTCTATGTGTGAATTAACTTAATTCATTAAGAATAGAAATAAGACCTTTTATACAGAGAGACTATATTCAGGACGGGCGTATCCCTGCATGCCTGGCGACAGATGTTACCAGGGCCGTGGGAAGATATTTACAATATAGGAGGGGCTGAATGTTTAGTAGGGGGTGCGCGCAAAATGCACGTGCACACGCCTCGTGCACGCGCATTTTCACGCAGAAAAGTGGCTTTTACTTTCCCTCTCCACACGCATGAGCAAACTTACACAGGCAATTAACCAGGATAAGGCGCCGATACTGTTATACAGCATATTTATTAGGCCTATAGTAACAGAAATCTGTTTTGATTAAAAGTATTATTATTTTTCCCCTCCTGTCCGAGGGGGGGCTGTGCCTGGGGGGAGGGGGTGCTCCAGCCCCACCAGCACCCCTACTTCCCTCAGCCATGGATGTTACTGTACATTTCATGTATTCCAAATACAGAGCCGGTCCTATCCTATCCGTGCAAGGTCTGCAGACTGACCTCGTCGGCATTGAAACCTTTCTGCCAGAATCTTCGAATGGATATGAATCTAGAGTACAATATATCTGACTCCAAGTCTTACTGTAGGAATTAATTGTTGGGTGAGTACACACACAGTGCTACAAGTTGAAATGGATATGAATCTAGAGTACAATATATCTGACTCCAAGTCTTACTGTAGGAATTAATTGCTGGGTGAGTACACACACAGTGCTACAAGTTTAAATGGATATGAATCTAGAGTACAATATATCTGACTCCAAGTCTTACTGTAGGAATTAATTGTTGGGTGAGTACACACACAGTGCTACAAGTTGAAATGGATATGAATCTAGAGTACAATATATCTGACTCCAAGTCTTACTGTAGGAATTAATTGCTGGGTGAGTACACACACAGTGCTACAAGCTTAAATGGATATGAATCTAGAGTACAATATATCTGTAGAACGCGGCAGCCCTTTTTTAATCAACAACCTACTGTATACTATAAAAATAGTAAAACATGGACCAGATTGCCAAATACTCCCTACCTAAAAATAGGCCTATGTCGTGTTGCAATGCCTAGTGAGCTTTCAGATCTGCTAGTTTCACAATATCTATCGGTGATTGTGGAACCAGTTAAGTCAAACAAAATCAAATGTCTCATTCCCACAAGTGCTTGTCAGGGTACGGGGTCCGCAGAACAAATGATGTTTATTTTGGGGGTCGTGGCCTGAAAAGTACAATACTGTACACTACAGTGACAGACACAACTCTGACATGGCATCAATCTCTCAGAGACATCACACAACCACAACCTCTAAGTCCTGCAGTCATTTGAAGCAGAGCTTCCTTCCCTGCAGACAATAGTCTACACGACACAGCTCCATGTTTTGATAAAAAGCAATACAACTTAACGTTTTCATCCTTAATAGTTAATTCATCGTATTCATTTAAAATGACATTATCTTAGCAGTTCCAGTATTTCATAATTTCATGTCATGTCATATTATACAATGTGACTATACAAAGCACGCCAACATATCATCAAACATGTGTAATATTTCCTGCTAGGATGGTCAATTGACATCCAGATTAAGTTGAGACGATTTACCTTCACAGAGGAGAAGTAGAAAGGCAGTATTCACCAGGGTGTCTGAATTCATCTGAGGGTGCTGCCTGTCACTAACTTCCTCAGAAACAAACTCTGTGACGTCAACGTGGGTTAAACAGTAACTTGGTGTCGGGGGGGGGGGAAAGTATTAATTGTATTTATGGTGTTAAGACATTGTTATTATGTACTCTTAGACTAAGGGCTATATCTTGCGCCACGCCTTACCCCTTACCCTAAACTTATTTGCCATTTTTTACTATTTAAAAAAACAAACATTTAAAACAGTTCAAATAGCCGATCTACAAGCTCACAACGTGTCAATGTAGATCGGCTAGTTGAACTATTTTAAAATGTTTTTTCAAAATAGTAAAACTGGGAATGGATGGTTCTCCTTCTCCTACCAAACCACTCTGTTAGCACACATCTCTCCATGCCCCCGAATCCAGATGCACTACATTGCATCCAAGCGACTGTCATATTTACTGTACAAATATTATATATATATAAAGATCAAAACACGATCCAACTGCCCAGCTTGCTGTGACGTCAAAATCGTCACAACTTTCCACAAAGACTCCACCAGCACAGACTAGAGCACAAGCACAGCTATCCGAAGGTTCCTCCCCCTTTCACCCCTCGCACACACACACACACACACACACACACACACACACACTGCACTGACTCGACCACTCCACAATTTCCCAAACAAGAAACACACAACAAGGACCCATGTTGCCACCGCCAACAAGTGGACGGCAATACTCCAACATCACCCCCAAAAACACACATCATGCCACGCAGAAAACACGTCACTTTCAGATGATACGTGGCGTGCCGCCATGCATAAGCGTTCCACTGGCGCAACAGAAACAGCAACCGGTAATCACAACATGTTGCATGCAGCATGCGTGTGCTTCTGAAACCTTTTGTCTACGCCTATGTACATATAGTAAGAGAAATCTATGCAAATCTGGGAACTAAATCGTTACCAAGAAATTTCTTCACCAATGTGTTTCTAAAGGTGTCTAATAACATGTACTAAAAGTTTGAAATTCAACTCCCGTGGGAAATTGAGTTATTAGCATAATATGCATTATATGCCCATAACATCCTATATAAAGGCAAAAAAGTCCAAATTTCATCATTCTTTAAGTAACATGTGACATATGAAACTAGGGTGTTTGCATGATTCTGAATCCATTCCAAGCATTAGTTTTGCACAAAAAACACTCCTTGGGAGGAAAACGGCCACACAAACGTGATGAGGTCAGCACATTTGGTCAAGTGGATATGGCCTAATTTAGCCCAAGGAGTGTTTTTGTGCAAAACTAATGCTTGGAGTGGATTCAGAATCATGCAATCACCCTAGTTTCATATGTCACATGCTACTTAAAGAATGATGAAATTTGGACTTTTTTGCCTTATATAGGATGTTATGGGCATATTATGCATATTATGCTAATAACTCAATTTCCCACGGGAGTTGAATTTCAAACTTTTAGTACATGTTATTAGACACCTTTAGAAACACATTGGTGAAGAAATTTCTTGGTAACGATTTAGTTCCCAGATTTGTCAAATACCTGATAAAATGCCCTTACTAATACATTACATCCACATGTGTGTCTCGCCCTCCAGCCGTAATTGAGTGTATGTGCTGGACCCGCAAGAACGCACGCACTATCCATGCACATTATTATGGCGCTAATTTACTACAGTACGTCTACGTCATTCACTGTTGTAAGGACATGTATAGAGCAACGTGGGAGGCTTCCCCATTTCTACTACCCGTTTCGCACCAGTCTCCGTGTGCCGTATCGCTCTACTACTGCAGCGACTTACATTCCCCCCCCCCCCTCCCCCCCCCCCCCCCCCCCCCCGAACACACACACACACACACACACACACACACACAACCGTCACAGTGACATTCACTCTGGACTTTACAAATGAACTGGAACAGCACCAATAATACACAATACAGTCAAAAATTTATTTTAATCGCCTGCATAAAACAAAAGGTTGTGTAGCCATTTACTAATTATGAAAAAAGTCGAGACGTACAGTAGCCTATTTGGAATTGAATTGTTATATGTTCAAATGGTTTATTGGCGCTTTAACAAAACTACCATACCAAATATATTGTAGGCTACAACTGTAATAAAATACCAATAATGGAAGTCAATAATGAAAGTAGCTATTCTTAATAATAAACTCAATGTGTTAAGTGATATACTGTAGTGTACTGTAGTAGTGACTGAGACAACAGGAAGAAAAGCAAAGCCAAGTGACAGCTGTGTAAGCCAGTGAAGCCCACATTGACCAATGTGAGCCCCACCCCAAAATGAGTTTGACAAGCATGGTTTAAAATTAAAACAATGTTTTGGCTGAGATTATAACAGATTTAAATACTTTGAATGAGGATAGACACATTCATCATTTTGTGCGTAATTTTCAATTTGAATATGTAACTGTTCCTCAAATAATTCACAATCTTTCTGATACTCGATGCTGGAAGTTTTTACATAATTTAATTAATCCTTACTTATTTCAAACTTCTATTGTTATCTGAACAGGCGTCATATGAGTTTTCAGTTTAGTTTCATGTTACTGTAGGCTATATGTGTAAAACACATGATGTGTGTCATCATCTGAAAGCTGTCTGAGGACAAAGATGTTTACCTAATCTGAGGAACCTTCAGCTTCTCCAGGATCACGTGAGTGTGTATGTGTGTGTGTGTGTGTGTGTGTGTGTGCGCGCGTGTGTGTGTGTGCTTACAAAATGTGTGTGTGTGTGTGTGTGTGTGTGTGTGTGTGTGTGTGTGTGTGTGTGTGTGTGTGTGTGTGTGTGTGTGTGTGTGTGCTTACAAAATGTGTGTGTGTGTGTGTGTGTGTGCGCGCGTGCGTGCGTGCGTGCATGCGTGCGGTTAAAATTGGTTATTTCATTGATAAACCATTACCTGAAATCTGAATTACACCCGAATTATTCTGTTCAACAAATAAATTAATTGTCTTTCCTTGGGTTGAAACTAAGTGAGTGTCATTCTTGCTGCACTATTTAACTTCCCTTTTCTACACCCACATTTTAACCCGGTTTCCTGAGCAATTGTGCTGACATTTTTACCATTGAGCTAATAGAGCCAGGCTGCTTGCTCAGGGGATACGTTGAATCTTATGGAGGCATAAAGCTGCCAAAATTCAATTGAAATGGCAAATACAAAAAGTCAATTGAAATAAGAGAAATGCTTTTTCATTTTCACGTCATTAATGCATTTCTTGGGACAAAAATAAATCTAAAATGCAATAGCATTTAATTTACATTTAATCTACAGATGTGCTCATTCTATGACACAATAGAGAGTATGCGCATGCTTAAAGTGAATGGCACATCGAGTGGCAAATCGAGTGGCAAAGCAACATGCAAAGTGAGTTTAACATTGTTTAATGTTGTTTAATGCAATTGGAGATGAAGCAAAAGCAAATCACATTGCATTTTCCTTTTCAAATCGTACACACGCCAATTTGAAAATGAAAATGCAATGTGATTTGCTTTTGCTTCATCTCCATCTTCATTCTATGACCGAATGAAAAAGCAAAAGCAAATCACATTGCATTTTCCTTTTCAAGTCGTACACACGCCAATTTGAAAATGCAAATTCAATGTAAATTGCTTTGGCTTTTTCATTCTGTCATAGAATGAGCACACCTAGAGATGAAATGTTATTGAAATTTAAGTGAAATTATATTTTCACTTAAATGCGTTCAATATCTGAAGGTTAAAAAGCCTTTCTCTTTCTCTTTCCAAATTGCATTTTCATTGTAATATTGCCCACTAATTCGCTGGGAATTTTTTTTAAATTGAAAATCAAATGATCTTTTAATTGTGTCATAGAATGAGCACATCTAAATGTAAATGCTATTGTATTTTAGATTTATTTTTGTCTCATGAAATGCATTAATGACCTGAAAATGAAAAAGCATTTATCTTATTTCAAATTGACCTTTTGTATTTGCCATTTAATTTGAATTGTGGCAGCTCTTGACCATCAGGTCACAATGTGTGTCAGAGGTGAGACATGACCTTTGACAAAGAATCTGAATGTCTCAAAAGAAGAGCAGGGAGACACAATATACAACCACCTTTGAATTAACACTCTACCAAGAGATAGCCATACCATTTTATTTAGCACAAAAAGCTCAATACTGACAGCCTAGTCTAGATAGTGCATTCATTAATGTATATGTATAGACAATATAGGCCAATACAAAAAACTATATACCAAAATTTCCAAACCACACCCCCGGCTGCCGGACTAATTGTCCCTTCGGACGGGTACAGACATGCGGGATGCAATGCATGTCGGGAGCAACGTGTGATTTGTGCATGAAAGACTTTTGGTGTGTCGGATAAGCGTGTGCACCCCCTTCGGGCTTGGTCCCTTAAAACAAAGTGGCAAGACGCTGAACCCCTAATTGCATTGCCTTGCATGTTTTCGTCTGCCATCGGTGTATGAATGTGTGTGTGTGAAATTAATGCGTGAATGTAATGCACAATCATTGTAAAGCACCTTGGATAAAGGTGCTATAAATGCTTTTACTAATCAGGGCTGCCAATTACACCTACAACCAACCACCTGCATTTTTGGTGCTATATTTTATATACCTGTATACTAGTAATATCCCATTTGTTGTTTTTGATTGATTGATTGATTGATTGATTGATTGAAATATGTATTAACAGTTTGCAGAATTACAGTACATTTCAAGCACAACACAATACAATACTGTTAACTCTGAGCGGACGACACCATAAAGCACTACACTTAGGGTATTAGGGCCCAACATTTTCATTTCATCAAAACATTTAGAGACATACAAATGGTAAAAAAGGGGAAAAAAGGGGGAAAAAACATATACAGTGAGGGGAAACGGGGGTGGGTGGAGGAATCAGATTTTACGGGGTCCAGTTTCTAATTGCAGCCACCCATAGGTGCCTTTTGAGAGCGGTTTTGATGGAGTCAAGGGATTTGCATGTCTTAATGACTGTTGGTAAGGCGTTCCACATGTTGGTGGCATAGGAGCGAAATGAGTCCCTTGTTTGTGCCGAATCTGGGTTGCACATGGTTTGTTGAACTCCCTCTGGTGATGTGGGTGTCGACTATGTTGACATTAAGGAAGTATTTAGACAGGTGTATCTTGGTGGTGTATCGAATCTTGTGGACCAGACCCATTGCAATATGCTGTACTATGCTTTTCTATTTTTAATGCAGAAACATTTATGAATATCCAATATAATATCCAAACCTGTATGTGTAAAACACAGACAGTAAAGCTACAGTCATGATGTGTGTGGTCATCTGAAAGCTGTCTGAGGACAAACATTGAAGATGTTTACCTGCTCTGAGGAACCTGCAGTTTCTCCAGGATTAACTTCATCCACTCTTGACTCCATCTCTTCACACTGCTGTGGAAAGAGGTGTCCATGTCATTACTGAGGAAACTGTGTGTGTGTGTGTGTGTGTGTGTGTGTGCGTGCGTGCGTGCGTGCGTGCGTGCGTGCGTGCGTGCGTGCGTGCGTGCGTGCGTGCGTGCGTGCGTGCGTGCGTGCGTGCGTGCGTGCGTGCGTGCGTGCGTTCGTGCGTGAGCTAGGGCTGGGATTTGTTCGATGTTAGCGCTTCCTTACCGGATCCCTCTTAACGGTTCCGGTTCCTAACGGTTCCCTTAACGGTTCCTAATATATTGTTCCCCCTATTTCTCTGACATACATTATGCTTATATTCTAACTAATAACCTAACCAAGTACATAATAAACACAAATTCAGTTATTGTAATTGCACTTTACAAATTATGAGGTGGCACTATTATTTAAACTTCACCACCACCACCACCAGCAGCTAGCCACCACAACAATATCATTGTTGCAATTTGTACTGTATATTGCAATTTGTACTGTATATTAAATATACAGTACAGATTGCAATAATGATAT
>NC_136803.1:32449847-32687347 GCF_951216825.1 Electrona antarctica
ATTCAATTGAAATGGCAAATACAAAAAGTCAATTGAAATAAGAGAAATGCTTTTTCATTTTCACGTCATTAATGCATTTCTTGGGACAAAAATAAATCTAAAATGCAATAGCATTTAATTTACATTTAATCTACAGATGTGCTCATTCTATGACACAATAGAGAGTATGCGCATGCTTAAAGTGAATGGCACATCGAGTGGCAAATCGAGTGGCAAAGCAACATGCAAAGTGAGTTTAACATTGTTTAATGTTGTTTAATGCAATCTGATATGACTTTTCTGTGTGGATGTCTGGGCTGTCAAGGCCAGAAAGTAGTTTTTTGCCACTTTTAAAAAAATGCCAGCAAATTAGTGGGCAATAATTAAAATGAAAATGCAATTTAGACAATTCAAATGAAATAAGAAAAAATCTTTTTAACCTTCAGATAATGAACACATTTAAATGAAAATATAATGCAATAGCATTTACATTTCATCTCCAGGTGTGCTCCAGGGGTGGCGGTGGCTCAGGGGTATAGTGGCTGGATGGCAACCTTGCGGTTGCCAGTTCGAACCCGGGCTCCCCCAGAGTTAGTGTCGAAGTGTCCTTGAGCAAGACACTGAACCCCTAATTGCTCCTGATGTGCTGGTTGGTGCCTTGCATGGTTTCCGCTGCCATCGGTGTATGAATATGTGTGTGAATGGGTGAATGTAATGCACAATCTATGTAAAGCGCCTTGGATAAAGGCCCTATATAAATGCACCATTTACCATTTTTGCTCATTCTATGACAAAATGAAAAAGCAAAAGCAAATAACATTGCATTTTAATTTTCAAATTGGCGTGTGTACTATTTGAAAATGCAAATGCAATGCGATTTACTTTTGCTTTTGGTCATAGAGTGAGCACACTTGGAGATGAAGCAAAAGCAAATCACATTGCATTTTCCTTTTCAAATCGTACACACGCCAATTTGAAAATGAAAATGCAATGTGATTTGCTTTTGCTTCATCTCCATCTTCATTCTATGACCGAATGAAAAAGCAAAAGCAAATCACATTGCATTTTCATTTTCAAGTCGTACACACGCCAATTTGAAAATGCAAATTCAATGTAAATTGCTTTGGCTTTTTCATTCTGTCATAGAATGAGCACACCTAGAGATGAAATGTTATTGAAATTTAAGTGAAATTATATTTTCACCTAAATGCGTTCAATATCTGAAGGTTAAAAAGCATTTCTCTTTCTCTTTCTAAATTGCATTTTCATTGTAATATTGCCCACTAATTCGCTGGGCATTTTTTGAAAATTGAAAATCAAATGATCTTTTAATTGTGTCATAGAATGAGCACATCTAAATGTAAATGCTATTGCATTTTAGATTTATTTTTGTCTCATGAAATGCATTAATGACCTGAAAATGAAAAAGCATTTATCTTATTTCAAATTGACTTTTTGTATTTGCCATTTCATTTGAATTATGGCAGCTCTTGACCATCAGGTCACAATGTGTGTCAGAGGTGAGACATGACCTTTGACAAAGAATCTGAATGTCTCAAAAGAAGAGCAGGGAGACACAATATACAACCACCTTTGAATTAACACTCTACCAAGAGATAGCACAAAAAGCTCAATACTGACAGCCTAGTCTAGATAGTGCATTCATGAATGTATATGTATAGTCAATATAGGCCAATACAAAAACTATATACCAAAATTTCCAAACCACACCCCCCTGCCGGACTAATTGTCCCTTCGGACGGGTACAGGCATGTGGGATGCAATGCATGTCGGGAGCAACGTGTGATTTGTGCATGTCAGACTTTTGGTGTGTCGGATAAGCGTGTGCACCCCCTTCGGGCTTGGTCCCTTAAAAAAAAGTGGCAAGACGCTGAACCCCTAATTGCATTGCCTTGCATGTTTTCGTCCGCCATCATTGTAATGCACAATCATTGTAAAGCACCTTGGATAAAGGTGCTATAAATGCTTTTACTAATCAGGGCTGCCAATTCTCATGCATTTCTCTCACGCACCATGACGCACGGGGGGAAATAAACAGTAAACACACAGCACACTGGCTACAACAGAGAGTGAGAAGAGTAAAGCGTAGTAGCCTAGTAAACATTGCTTCGAAATATTGGTCATGGAAGAAAATAGCCTCCACAACGTGACGTGAGTGAGTATCAGTTCATCTCGTGCGTGAGGATTGAGGAACGGTGCGGGGACAAAGTTAACTCCTCCGTGTGTCTGTGTGTGTGTAATACACACATACACACTGTGTATAGGTGTGTGTACATATGTGTGTGTGTGTGTGTGTGTGTGTGTGTGTGTGTGTGTGTGTGTGTGTGTGTGTGTGTGTGTGTGTGTGTGTGTGTGTGTGTGTGTGTGTGTGTGTGTGTTGTGAACTTGTGTGTGTGTGTGTGTGTGTGTGCGAGAGAGAAAAGAGAGAGGAACAAAACGAGTGTGTGTGTGTGTTGTGAACTTGTGTGTGTGTGCGCGAGAGAGAAAAAGAGAGAGAGAGAGGAGAGAGAGGGGGGTGGGTGGGGGGAGAGAGAGAGAGAGAGAGAGAAAGAAAGAAAGAGAGATAGATAGAGAGAGAGAGATAGAGTGAGAGAGGAACAAAACGATCCACTGTTAGCCTACACTAGGAGTGCTGTCATGATAAAGTTTTTCTTTTTTTGGGGCAACTAAATATTAAAAATCGTTAACTTAAAACAGGCCAAATCAACGTTAAAAAGGCCAAATGTTTGCAGTTTATACTGATGTCTATGTCGCAGCATCGGCCATCTCCCTGGAATGCTACTGTATTAGGCCAGTCAATCTAAGATTTGTCCCAAAAGAAATTGCAATAGTAATTATTCAAGGTTTTTTTTATGATCTTAGAGTCATCCAAATAACATATTAAAATTGTGAATTATATACATTTTGGATCACAGTAAATTCAGGGTTTGAAAGTTGGGTATCATTAACATACTATAAGGTGAAAATGTCTAATTTTAATTATGCTTTAAGTTGCATGTAATGTGTCAAACTAGGGGTTATTCATGATTCAGAATCCATTGCAAGCATTAGTTTTCTCCTTGGGCTAAAAACGGCCATAGCCATCATCATAAATGTGATGAGGTCAGCACATTTGGGCACATTGGGCACATTAAGGCTAAGTGGCTGTGGCCGTTTTTAGCCCAAGGAGTGTTTTTTGTGCATAACTAATGCTTGCAACTGATTCAGAATCATGAATAACCCCTAGTTTGACACGTTAAATGCTACTTAAAGCATAATTTAAATTGGACATTTTTGCCTTAATAGGATGTTAATGATACCAAACCTTCAACCCCTGAATTTACCATGATCCTTTCCAAAATGTATATAATTCACAATTTTTTACATGTTATTTGGATGACCCTAAGGATCATAAAAAACCTTGAATGATTACTATTGCAATTTACTTTTGGGTCATGCTCCTTTTTAGCTTAGATTGATATGCATAGATATGCATCAAGAGAAACAAAGAGACCTCTGTCGTAGCCTGCTGACAGAAGAGATGGCAGACTGCATTGTGCAGCTACACTGTTTTACAGGCTGTGATGTCAACTCCGGTTTCTATGGCAAAGGGAAATAATCAGTGTATGACAAGGTAGCAAAGAGCTCTGTGGCACGGCAGAAGCTTTCAAGGTGGAGATAGCCTTGACCTTGAGAAGGAGGTAGAACTTCATATAGAACTGCATAAACAAGACAGGTGATCTGCTGCCAAGTGGAAGACAATGACAAAACATAATTTATCCATCTCCCTCCAGATGCAGATAGCCTACTCCAACACTGCCTCCGCACCAACTTGGCGTATATCTATAGTGCTCCACCCCACACTGAAGCACCACCCATGGACACTTTACATGGTTGGGAGTTAGTGGGTGGTCGCTGTTGTCCTCTCGGCCACATGCGGCCTGCTCTCCCAACACACCTACCTGCACCAGGGCCAGTTGAAGAGTACAAGGAAGTTGAGAGTGAGGAGGAGGAGGATGATGCACAGAAGAGGAGGGTGGAGTCATCTGAATCTGATGATTCAGAAACCAGTGACACAAATGCTCTGACACATGTGTTTTGTGTCTGTAAAAAATTCAAACCCCAAATAAATTACTTTCCTATTCAAAAGTTATATTTTCTCTTTACTGGATGGCGGCCATCTTGAATTTTGGGGCCAAAACGAGGTCTTATGATTAAAATGGTGTCAGATTTGGAATCCTCATGGTTGACTTGTATGAAAAAAGTGTCTTCATACATGATTCTACGTCATCTGGATGGAAATCCTTTATAAAGGGTCCTTAGAGGTCAAATCAATCATCAAAACATCCTTCCCAGAGGATGGTCACAGAACATCCGTTTATGACTCTACTACATGCCAGGGCTTGACATTAACGTTTTGAGGCACTTAAGTACATTTCCCATTCACTTGTCCGGGCAAAAAAGTCACTTGTCCGGAGCACAAGCACACATAAATACATTTTAAATCAACTAACTGTAAGTAGGTTTTGGTGAATACATGTTTGAATATTGGATGAATATTCTCAGTTTATAAGTTAATATCCCTAGAATGTCTGTGATCTGTCGGCAAGCCTGATCAATTTGTATGAGTCGGGACTATTCAAAGTACAGGCCTCACTAAGAATTAAGCAGTGGTTTATAAAAGATTAAAAGAGCTTGTGCTTAGTTGTCAGTGAGGGAGAGAAAGGGGAACTGATACTGTAGCAGCAGTGAGAAAGATTCTGAAGACAGGAAACTAGACAGGAAACAAGGGGCTCGTATCTAGGCAGGTTGCTAAGGAAACGTGCAGCAGAGAGCCATAGTAGCTGTTAAAGGCCGTAGGAACTAAACATGTCATTTTAGAAAATAGTATTCATTGATTGCAACAGTAACTTTGAGGTAAAAAGGCAGTAAAGTAATGAATTAATGTATGGGAGAATAGTGAGGCCACAAGGGCATGCTAATTAAACTAGTAGCCTCGGAAACCCAGACATTTTGATTTACAGGGAGAAAAAAAAAGTCTGGGTCCGAGTCCACTTCAGCATAGAGTAGCGCAAACGTCGATCACTCTCTGCTGATTTCTGATCGTCTGCACCTTTGTTAAATTGATGCACACACGCACACCGTACACACACACACACACTCCTCTCTCTCTCTGTCGCTCTAATTAATTAGTCTCATGTCCAGCTGCTGTGCACAGTTTCTGCCGGCGGATCCTGCCGGGAGCTGCCTATGCCATAGAAAGCATAGGTGAGTTCCAGGCTATGAAACTAGTGACTACTTTTTTTTTTTTCTAATTTAAAACACCCTTGTTCTAAAATAGTAGTAGATCATGAATACCAAAACCAGAACCACACCAACTGGCATGCATTATAATTAGGGTAGCGATCATTGAAATAAGGTATTAGTAGGCATTAATATATTGAGGGGTTGTTCTTATAGTATATTGTGCTTATTAATGAAAATGGGTGTGGCCTTATGATTAAAGATTGTCAGTGAGCTGGAGCTAAAATATCCAAAGTCTTGATTGCATTTCTATGTGTGAATTAACTTAATTCATTAAGAATAGAAATAAGACCTTTTATACAGAGAGACTATATTCAGGACGGGCGTATCCCTGCATGCCTGGCGACAGATGTTACCAGGGCCGTGGGAAGATATTTACAGTATAGGAGGGGCTGAATGTTTAGTAGGGGGTGCGCGCAAAATGCACGTGCACACGCCTCGTGCACGCGCATTTTCACGCAGAAAAGTGGCTTTTACTTTCCCTCTCCACACGCATGAGCAAACTTACACAGGCAATTAACCAGGATAAGGCGCCGATACTGTTATACAGCATATTTATTAGGCCTATAGTAACAGAAATCTGTTTTGATTAAAAGTATTATTATTTTTCCCCTCCTGTCCGAGGGGGGGCTGTGCCTGGGGGGAGGGGGTGCTCCAGCCCCACCAGCACCCCTACTTCCCTCAGCCATGGATGTTACTGTACATTTCATGTATTCCAAATACAGAGCCGGTCCTATCCTATCCGTGCAAGGTCTGCAGACTGACCTCGTCGGCATTGAAACCTTTCTGCCAGAATCTTCGAATGGATATGAATCTAGAGTACAATATATCTGACTCCAAGTCTTACTGTAGGAATGAATTGCTGGGTGAGTACACACACAGTGCTACAAGTTGAAATGGATATGAATCTAGAGTACAATATATCTGACTCCAAGTCTTACTGTAGGAATTAATTGCTGGGTGAGTACACACACAGTGCTACAAGTTTAAATGGATATGAATCTAGAGTACAATATATCTGACTCCAAGTCTTACTGTAGGAATTAATTGCTGGGTGAGTACACACACAGTGCTACAAGTTTAAATGGATATGAATCTAGAGTACAATATATCTGACTCCAAGTCTTACTGTAGGAATTAATTGCTGGGTGAGTACACACACAGTGCTACAAGCTTACATGGATATGAATCTAGAGTACAATATATCTGTAGAACGCGGCAGCCCTTTTTTAATCAACAACCTATACTAAAAAAACATGGACCAGATTGCCAAATACTCCCTACCTAAAAATAGGCCTATGTCGTGTTGCAATGCTTAGTGAGCTTTCAGATCTGCTAGTTTCACAATATCTATCGGTGATTGTGGAACCAGTTAAGTCAAACAAAATCAAATGTCTCATTCCCACAAGTGCTTGTCAGGGTACGGGGTCCGCGGAACAAATTATGTTTATTTTGGGGGTCGTGGCCTGAAAAGTACAATACTGTACACTACAGTGACAGACACAACTCTGACATGGCATCAATCTCTCAGAGACATCACACAACCACAACCTCTAAGTCCTGCAGTCATTTGAAGCAGAGCTTCCTTCCCGGCAGACAATAGTCTACACGACACAGCTCCATGTTTTGATAAAAAGCAATACAACTTAACGTTTTCATCCTTAATAGTTAATTCATCGTATTCATTTAAAATGACATTATCTTAGCAGTTCCAGTATTTCATAATTTCATGTCATGTCATATTATACAATGTGACTATACAAAGCACGCCAACATATCATCAAACATGTGTAATATTTCCTGCTAGGATGGTCAATTGACATCCAGATTAAGTTGAGACGATTTACCTTCACAGAGGAGAAGTAGAAAGGCAGTATTCACCAGGGTGTCTGAATTCATCTGAGGGTGCTGCCTGTCACTAACTTCCTCAGAAACAAACTCTGTGACGTCAACGTGGGTTAAACAGTAACTTGGTGTCGGGGGGGGGGGGAAGTATTAATTGTATTTATGGTGTTAAGACAATGTTATTATGTACTCTTAGACTAAGGGCTATATCTTGCGCCACGCCTTACCCCTTACCCTAAACTTATTTGCCATTTTTTACTTTTTTTTTTTTTTTTTAAACAGTTCAAATAGCCGATCTACAAGCTCACAACGTGTCAATGTAGATCGGCTAGTTGAACTATTTTAAAATGTTTTTTCAAAATAGTAAAACTTGGAATGGATGGTCCCTGGAACAAACACTGTTTGAGAAGGGGGGGGGCAAATCCCAAATCCTTCTACCCTAATGGACATAGGGTACACAAGCTGCATGGCTGTTTATCCGTTCTCCTTCTCCTACCAAACCACTCTGTTAGCACACATCTCTCCATGCCCCCGAATCCAGATGCACTACATTGCATCCAAGCGACTGTCATATTTACTGTACAAATATTATATATATATAAAGATCAAAACACGATCCAACTGCCCAGCTTGCTGTGACGTCAAAATCGTCACAACTTTCCACAAAGACTCCACCAGCACAGACTAGAGCACAAGCACAGCTATCCGAAGGTTCCTCCCCCTTTCACCCCTCGCACACACACACACACACACACACACACACACACACACACACACACACACACACACACTGCACTGACTCGACCACTCCACAATTTCCCAAACAAGAAACACACAACAAGGACCCATGTTGCCACCGCCAACAAGTGGACGGCAATACTCCAACATCACCCCCAAAAACACACATCATGCCACGCAGAAAACACGTCACTTTCAGATGATACGTGGCGTGCCGCCATGCATAAGCGTTCCACTGGCGTAACAGAAACAGCAACCGGTAATCACAACATGTTGCATGCAGCATGCGTGTGCTTCTGAAACCTTTTGTCTACGCCTATGTACATACATTACATCCACATGTGTGTCTCGCCCTCCAGCCGTAATTGCGTGTATGTGCTGGACCCGCAAGAACGCACGCACTATCCATGCACATTATTATGGCGCTAATTTACTACAGTACGTCTACGTAATTCACTGTTGTAAGGACATGTATAGAGCAACGTGGGAGGCTTCCCCATTTTTACTACCCGTTTCGCACCAGTCTCCGTGTGCCGTATTAGCCTGGCTAATAAGCCAGACTAATATCACACAACACTGTCGCGGTATATCAGTCTGGGCTGGCTCCACTTGGATTTCATTTCCCGGGGCACATTTTCTCTTTGACGCAATTGGTCAGAGCTACTGTCAGTCAAAGGTCTCAAGCATTGAACGTCACTGTACCAAAGCCCGCCCATATTGCATACCGTGTCCCGATTGGTCCGACCTGTTCTCGGTTGTAGGAAAGAGGCGTGCTACTGAGCCTCGCCAGACCGTAATCCGCTGGTAGGCAACTTTTTTTTGCCAACGGCTGATTCGGTCTGGTTTATTAACCAGGCTAGTGCCGTATCGCTCTACTACTGCAGCGACTTACATTCCCCCACCCCCCCGAACGCGCGCGCACACACACACACACACACACACACACACACACACACACACACACACACACACACACACACACACACACACACACACACACACACACACACACACACACACACACACACACACACAGTTGTACAGTACCAGAACGGTTGACTCATGGGTACACTGTAGTATGGTTTGGGCTGTAAATCAAAGTAAGTATAACAACCGTCACAGTGACATTCACTCTTGACTTTACAAATGAACTGGAACAGCACCAATAATACACAATACAGTCAAAAATGTATTCTAATCGCCTGCATAAAACAAAAGGTTGTGTAGCCATTTACTAATTATGAAAAAAGTCGAGACGTACAGTAGCCTATTTGGAATTGAATTGTTATATGTTCAAATGGTTTATTGGCGCTTTAACAAAACTACCATACCAAATATATTGAAGGCTACAACTGTAATAAAATACCAATAATGGAAGTCAATAATGAAAGTAGCTATTCTTAATAATAAACTCAATGTGTTAAGTGATATACTGTAGTGTACTGTAGTAGTGACTGAGACAACAGGAAGAAAAGCAAAGCCAAGTGACAGCTGTGTAAGCCAGTGAAGCCCACATTGACCAATGTGAGCCCCACCCCAAAATGAGTTTGACAAGCATGGTTTAAAAAAATTTAAACAATGTTTTGGCTGAGATTATAACAGATTTAAATACTTTGAATGAGGATAGACACATTCATAATTTTGTGCGTAATTTTCAATTTTAATATGTAACTGTTCCTGAAATAATTCACAATCTTTCTGATACTCGATGATGGATTTTTTTACATAATTGAATTAATTAATCCTTACTTACAAAGGTTGAAGTTGTTTACCTAATCTGAGGAACCTTCAGTTTCTCCAGGATCACGTGTGTGTGTGTGTGTGTGTGTGTGTGTGTGTGTGTGTGTGTGTGTGTGTGTGTGTGTGTGTGTGTGTGTGTGTGTGTGTGTGTGTGTGTGTGTGTGTGTGTGTGTGTGTGTGTGTGTGTGTGTGTGTACGCGTGTGAGTGGGTGTGCTTACAAAATGTGTGTGTGTGTGTGTATGTGTGTGCACGCAAAATGCAAAGCCAAAAATGCAAAGCCCCATTTTCAGCAGTTATTTATTTTGTGTCCTAATGATAAACTGCTGATTCAATTCTAATTGGTTATTTCATTGATAAACCATTACCTGAAATCTGAATTACACCCGAATTATTCTGTTCAACAAATAAATGAATTGTCTTTCCTTGGGTTGAAACTAAGTGAGTGTCATTCTTGCTGCACTATTTAACTTCCCTTTTCTACACCCACATTTTAACCCGGTTTCCTGAGCAATTGTGCTGACATTTTTACCATTGAGCTAATAGAGCCAGGCTGCTTGCTCAGGGGATACGTTGAATCTTATGGAGGCATAAAGCTGCCAAAATTCAATTGAAATGGCAAATACAAAAAGTCAATTGAAATAAGAGAAATGCTTTTTCTTTTTCACGTCATTAATGCATTTCTTGGGACAAAAATAAATCTAAAATGCAATAGCATTATTTACATTTAATCTACAGATGTGCTCATTCTATGACACAATTCAAATTATAAATAAAATATCATTTGAATTTAAAAATTGCCAGCAAATTAGTGGGCAATAATTAAAATTAAAATGCAATTTAGACAATTAAAATGAAATAAGATAAATGCTTTTTAACCTTCAGATAATTAACACATTTAAGTGAAAATATAATGCAATAGCATTTACATTTCATCTCCAGGTGTGCTCCAGGGGTGGCGGTGGCTCAGAGGTAGAGTGGCTGGATGGCAACCGCAAGGTTGCCAGTTCGAACCCGGGCTCCCCCAGAGTTAGTGTCGAAGTGTCCTTGAGCAAGACACTGAACCCCTAATTGCTCCTGATGTGCTGGTTGGTGCCTTGCATGGTTTCCGCTGCCATCGGTGTATGAATATGTGTGTGAATGGGTGAATGTAATGCACATCTATGTAAAGCGCCTTGGATAAAGGCCCTATATAAATGCACCATTTACCATTTTTGCTCATTCTATGACAGAATGAAAAAGCAAAAGCAAATAACATTGCATTTTAATTTTCAAATTAAATTAATTAAAAGGGGGGAGGGGCCGCCTCGCGACGCGAGAGAGAAAAGGAGATAGAGAAGAGAGGCAGTCGGCAGAGAGAGAGAGGGGGGCGGGTGGGGAGAGAGAGAGAGAGAGAGAGAGAGAGAGAGGGGGGCGGGTGGGGAGAGAGAGAGAGAGAGAGAGAGAGAGAGGAACAAAAAGATCCACTGTTATCCTACACTAGGAGTGCTGTCATGATTTAATGTTTTTCTTTTCTTTGGGCAAGGCATCATTTCTACAACAGAATAAACATGGGAAGAATTTATATTTTTGTTTAATGTTAAAACATAGCATTCAAAAACTCAACTAGTACAACTGTTAAAGGATTTGTATTTGCACATTTCTCGGTATTGACATTACAAATGGACTGGATGTTATGGCCCAATTTATAATCTGCAAGAGGCACTAATTGCAACTTTTGCACTAATTTGGTTAAATGCTATTATTCCAAAGGTGGATTATCATTCACCATCATACTAGCTACAGTATCATGTTCTCTTGCAGTTTAAGCAAACTATTATAGACAGGTAAAGGTTTGAGAACCACTGGCCTAATGCATTTAAAATAGGGGTGTTTTCCAACCCCCCACACAGAAAGGAAATATATGAACATGCCAATATATTACCGGTATATATGTGCATATAAGTGGATTTATAGGAAATATACTGTGATTCCTGTCCTGCAGCCTTGTTCTGTTGAGAGAATCTTAATACAACTATTTAGTCTATTTAAAAGTAGGAAAGATAGCATAAACCTTTTAGTTGTCAATGTGTGACCACCTTCCTATTTTCCTAGTTTGAGAACCTCTGGCCTACACAAAGTCTTGTTTACATGGTTAAATACTGAGTTTATGGTATTTGCCCAGTGCCACGGACCCCCTTGTGGCTGAACTGTCAAATTGAAAACTATTTAGTGATTTGTCATTTGTTTCCAATGGTTGGGATTATAATTTATAAAACTACAGAAATGAGTGGGGATGAATGTATGTATGTGAATATATATCGATATATAACATATTGAGTAATGCATATATTGGGGGTGTAATGGTTGGGATTAGAATTTAAGCCAGGAAAATGGATTGTAATATAAATAAATAGTGGGTAATAAATATTGTGTGTGTGTCCACCACGGTGACTGTGCCAACCAACTAATGCCCCCCATGCCAACCACAAGGGAGGTGAAGCCATTAGTCTAAATATAAAAAATCGTTAAAACAGGCCAAATCAACGTTAAAAAGGCCACATTTTTGCAGTTTATACCGATGTCTATGTCGCAGCATCGGCCATCTCCCTGGAATGCTATTAGGCTTTTTTTTATGATCTTAGGGTCATCCAAATAACATATTAAAAATCACACCGTGTGAACTGAGTGGTGCAACCCTCTCTCTCTCTGTGTGTCTCTCATTAGCAGGCAACAGTGCAGCACTATCTCTCTCTCTCTCTGTTTCTGGCACAACAGCACCACTTTTGGTACTCATTGGTACTGGTGCTCATAGTCACATAGGTAGGTGAACGGACACATGAACACATAGGTAGGTTAACACGGACATTGCTGTTCCTTGGAGTGGTTGCACCACTCAAAAATGGTGAATTATATAAATTTTGGATCACAGTAAATTCAGGGTTTGAAAGTTGGGTATCATTAACATCCTACATAAGGCGAAAATGTCTAACTTTAATTATGCTTTAAGTTGCATGTAATGTGTCAAACTAGGGGTTATTCATGATTCAGAATCCATTGCAAGCATTAGTTTTCTCCTTGGGCTAAAACGGCCATAGCCATCATCACAAATGTGATGAGGTCAGCACATTTGGGCATATTGGGCACATTAAGGATAAGTGGCTGTGGCCGTTTTTAGCCCAAGGAGTGTTTTTTGTGCAAAACTAATGCTTGTAATGGATTCAGAATCATGAATAACCCCTAGTTTGACACGTTAAATGCTACTTAAAGCTGTTAAAGGACCACTTCACCACTTTTCAACCTATCTTCATATAATAGGTCCTCACTAATAATCATGATAAAATGGCACGATTTTTTTCTACTCAAGTCTGTGTCTCATAGGAGGGCTGTGGGCAGTTTAGAAACCGTCCTCCAGTGATATCATCATTAGGCAGATTTTTTATTTTATTTTTTGAGTGGTGTAAACCACTCCTACAACTGGCTTTTGTGTGCAGAAAAAAATGAGCATGGTTGCTATGTTCAAAATAATTTCTGACGTAATTAAATCACACCCGGGTGAACTGGATGACTGTAGCAACCATGCTCATTTTTTCTGCACAAAAAAAGCCAGTTGCTTGGCGTATATCTAGTGCTCCACCCCACACTGAAGCACCACCCATGGACACTTGGACATGGTTGGGAGTTAGTGGGTGGTCGCTGTTGTCCTGTCCGCCACATGCGGCCTGCTCTCCCAACACACCTACCTGCACCAGGCCCAGTTGAAAAGGACAAGGAAGTTGAGAGTGAGGAGGAGGAGGATGATGCACAGAAGAGGAGGGTGGAGTCATCTGAATCTGATGATTCAGAAACCAGTGACACAAATGCTCTGACACATGTGTTTTGTGTCTGTAAAAAATTCAAACCCCAAATAAATTACTTTCCTATTCAAAAGTTGTACGTCACTTTCAGATGATACGTGGCGTGCCGCCAAGCATAAGCGTTCCACTGGCGCAACAGAAACAGCAACCGGTAATCACAACATGGCACTCGGTGCCGCGCTATGAGCTTGTAGATCTGCTATTTTTCAATAGCTAAAGTATAACATAATTCTTAAAACACCAAAAGGGGTTCCCGCCCGTCACTACACCATTGGTTCTCAAAGTTGGGGTCTCAGCTAGTCCTTAGAAGGGTAGAAACTAAAATCAGCCAGAGAATGTATCATTCATATACTGTACAGTACTATGCTGCGTGAATAAACATACAATTTGATAGCATACAGTAGATCACCCAGGTTTTATGGTTTTTCAATCCCCACACGTGTATGTATAAGTGTTGTAACACTTAAAATGCAGAATATGAAATTGTAACGGTAATATCGTATATCGTATCGATATCGCAATATTTGGCATAAATACAGAGATATGAAATGTTCTGTCTATACTCTATGGCTCTGTTGTAATCCAAACGTACATGCGTGTGGGTATAGGGATAGGGTGGCCTGGCTGGGTGTATGTCTTGACTACCGCGGCCTGAATGATTCAGCCCTGCAGCCCTGGTGTGAGATATGATCTGGACAACAGATGTCAATATGAAGTTGAGGATAACATTGACCACTTCTGTGTCTTAGTCATACTTCTCTCTCCTTTCTTTCGTAATCTTTTTTGTCATCAGACGGACAGCTTGGTCATATACTTCTCTCTTTGTTGACGTTTTGTTAACTCATCCTCCTGCCGTTAACCCAGTGGTGGAAAGTAACTAAGTACATTTACTCAAATACTGTACTTAAGTACAATTTTGAGGTATTTGTACTTTACTTGACTGTATTCCAATTTCCAATACATTTACATCTACTCCACTACATCTCAGAGCCAACATTTGTTCTTTTACTCCACTACAATTATTTGAAAACTTTAGTTACTAGTTAATTTGGAGATTTACATTTTGATTAGAAAAACATACATTACTGTAACCACTTCAACCCTATATACATTTCGACCATTTGAAAATAGCTGATCTACAAGCTCACAATGCGTCGCGATGCGATGCATTGTGTGCGACCTCTCTTTTCTATTCAAATATGAATATAAACTGGAAAGGTTGCAATTTTGAAAAAGTGCAAAGTGTGGTTGCCGCAGTCGCTTACATAGGCCCCTCCCACTAATATTGCCAGCCAATTACAATGTCGCGTCACCCCTGTGATCATGTGTAAGTAATTCGAGGGGATTTATGCCCCCAAAAATCATGTTTTTTGTGACAAACGGTTACAATTTTCGCATTTGTGGCGCCCCCTATCGATGAAAATGGAATTGCTTTTGGCTTTTGGTTGATTAAACCACCCACGACATTTGATTCAAATTTGGAGTTGATTGGACGTTTGGTTCGTGATTTGTGGCATTCTTTGTAAAATAGGCCCCTCCCACTAACTTCGGAAGCCGATTACGGCCGAACGATACGCACTATCAAAATTCCGCCTGTGGTGTTTTCATCGGAACAGTCCAGAGATCATGTGTACCAATTCTTGTGAGATTTGGGCAAAATATGTAGGAGGAGAAGCAAAAAGTGTGTTTTGGAGAAAATTCAAAATGGCGGAAAATCTATCATGACGCAAATGGGTGTGGCCTATATGGTGAGATGCGTCATGACCCAAGAAAGCCAGGGACAAAATAATTTTGATTTTACGACCTACGGTTCAAGAGTTATAAGCCAAAACGTAAAGTGGGCTGTTATAGCGCCACCATGAGGCCGACCGATAACATTATAAGTTGATTAATTTTAGTAATTATTATGAACCTACCCTCCAAGTTTTGTAACTATAGTGATTACAGTCTCTGAGGAAAAAATACTTGAATGTGAGAAAATGCAATCGCATTTTCCCATTCATGTCAATGGGGAAAAAAACATTTATCTTAAACAAATACAAGCACATCCTTCCCGATGAAGCCGGTCAATTTGAGATATGGCTCAAGTGCGTACAGTCAAAACTGTGGGAGGAGTAGCGAATCAAAAAAAAGACTAATCCAGTGGAATAATATGCATGAATAAAGTGTTCCAATTACAATATCCCCTTTGGGCAACCACACTAATTAAGGAATGGCAGCTAGGCCAAATATTATTCATGCATTTTGGCTATGTGCAACAATGCACAATAAAAAAATGCATGCTTTCATTTTTGTAGCTCTACAACAGAGCCATGACAGCAATGGCACAATATATATATAGGAAGTAGCAGGGGGTGCACGGCCAAAAATAAGTTTGGGAACCGTTGCGGTACAGTAAGCGGTTCCCAAACTGCAAAATTAATGACATTGAGTAAATACAAGTTTGAATTTACTGGCATTAATTATACCAGTAAGACGCCTGGCGAGAAGTCGTACGCTACAGTACAGTACAGTACAGTACACTAACTTTAATGACACCACATCGAAAATTACACATTTCCAAATGCTTTTGTGTAAAACGACCTTTATTTGGAAATGTTTTCTTCACATCTTGCCACACTAATTGAAACCCCTGCACCTGTTTGCCTTTGTCTGCCTTCTCCTGCCAAACCACACCGTTTGCACCCATGTCACCATGCACAACACCTACAGCATGCCTGTCCAGACAGAACACACTACCTTGCATCCATGCAACTGTCACATTTACAGTACAATACCCATTTCTATGAAAACCACATTCTTGCACAACACCACCTGCCTGTTTGCTGCGACGTCAAAATCGTCACCACTTTACAGAACGCATCTACACCAGAGCCATAGAGTAAGACAGAGTTATGACAACTCCGTTCACTTTATAGGACCAGTCCAATGGCGGCTCTTCTACATACACTTCTACTGGCAAATACTGACAAAGGCCTGAACCGGAAGTTGGCGGAATGCATTGCAGTCTATGGCCTTTACAGTCACACACGCATGAACATGAATCACGCGACTTCCAACCTCACAATGTCCTAACTCTGTCTTACTCTATGGCTCTGCTCCACACAAGCTCATACCAGCGCATCCAACCTATGCCCCTCCCCCTTCTGGTGGCTGACTGAGCCAGACACTCCACCACTTAGTAACGCAGCGCACATCGACAAACACCACGTAGTGTTGACTACACTAATAAGGACCCATGCCGGCCACTTAACACGCCGCCAATAATTACTCCCTACAACAAACATGACACGAAGAAAACGACCATCACTTTCTAGCAGCCGTGATGCCAAGCTGATATCTGCCCAAATTGTGCTGAGCGCCAGTCGCCTGTCACCAGTCGCCTGTCGCCAGTGTGTGAGGGCCGCACAGCGACCTGAACGTCTAGTCCACATAATTGTGGGTGTCCTTGTTATCAACTGTATGCTAATCATTTTTATTACATGGCATTGGCTTGGTTGAATGCTTGATTCCGATTGGTCAATCGCTGAATTCAGCGGTGAGTTATGTGTTGATGACAGACCTCTGCCTAATCAAGCTCTACCTACACACCCTCCGCCAACCTAGTCCCCATATATGGGGGACATGGGGAGAGCAACAGACTTGAACTCATGCTTCCTTCATGCCTGAGTGTCCAAGTTGCTCCTTTACACCTGACAGGGGGGAGTTTCCCTGGTTGGTTCCAACCAGTTCCTTTCCCCTCCATCAGGCGCCCCGGCTGGCCAGGGGGAGGCTTATGTTAACTATTAACAAATATACTTAAAACTCATGTTGGTAAATGAGGAATAGTTGTAACGTATACCAATTACCTTTTACGGATCGGAAATGGGTGGTACAGAAATTACTTTTGGAAATAATATCACATTTTTGTACCTCAACCTTGTTCCATCCATAGCTTTTCTGGATGCTATATTTTACAAAATAAATACCGCAGATGAAACAGGGAACCTTTTTTTGAATTCAATATATCAATAAAGAAGTGCAAAAGCCCTTGTAGGCTACATAATATGTAATTATGTCTCAGGCATTTCTGATGAGCATTACTTAGCTACACAGAACAGAACACAATGAACAGTAGCATTGTCGCGTGTCCCAGTGTGTTTTTCCCCTTCAGCTCCTCTCCCACCCTGTTTACCTAGAGTGGAATCGCATGCGAGTGCCAGCTGTGCCTGTTTGGCTAGCAAGCTCCAGAGACTTAAAGGACAACTTTAGTTTTTTTCATGTTTTAGGTTGTTATTAGAGAAAGTAAAAGGTGAGTGTATTTTTTTTTAAATTAATTTGCTACTTTCTTTCGTTTTAGGGATTTTAGCTGTTTTTGACAGGGGGGGGGGGGGGGGGGGGGGGGGGGCATTCAAGCATAGGGGTAAATATGTATTTCTTTACTAAATGTTATAGCGATGTATTATTTTATTATTTACTATAGTCCTACTAGACCAAGAAATTACATCTGGCCACAAAAGATGTAGGCGCGTGCGAGTGCACGTGCGTGCAATCACTGGTCACTGAGCATCATGAATGTACTGAAAGACCCACCCACCTCAGACATCAGCAACATTATGATGTCACTGAGCATCAGGAAGGTACTGAAAGACCCGCCCACCTCAGACATCAGTAAGATTATGATGTCACTGAGCATCAGGAAGGTACTGAAAGACCCGCCCACCTCAGACATCAGTAAGATTATGATGTCACTGAGCATCAGGAAGGTACTGAAAGACCCGCCCACCTCAGACATCAGCAACATTATGATGTCACTGATCATCATGAAGGTACTGAAAGACCCGCCCACCTCAGACATCAGTAAGATTATGATGTCACTGAGCATCATGAAGGTACTGAAAGACCCGCCCACCTCAGACAACAGCAACATTATGACACTTTATTGTCTGGGTGAAAAAAAAGTTTTTAGTGTTTTAGGGGTAAAGAAAAAAGAAAAAACATTCCCCAAAAAAGCAAATTTCTTCATGAAAAAAATGAAAAAATAAATAAATTAGAAAACAAATATTTAAGAAGTAGTGAAATTAGCCGATCTACAAGCTCACAACACGGCGCGAAGCACCACGGTGTGAGCTTGCAGATTGATGAAGTATAAGCCGTTAATTTACGAAAACACACGAAAACGAAGGAAATAAAGTTTGAATATTGAGATAAGAGGTTCATGCCAGACAGCAAAAAACTAAATCCTAACAGTTTTTAGAAAAAGCTATGTTGCTAAATCTGAAGCTAAAGTCTAAAATGACACTGATGCTGTCCAGGTCTGAATGGGTTAATGCATGTGATGTCCCATTATGAACAGCAAGGATTGGTCATCCTGCTACAGTCCTGTTGAACTGTAAAATGGACATTCTGCTTACATTTGAATCACGCTCAGATTATCATTTCCTTTTGTATTGGTACTTTTTTCTTTAGTCCGGTTCTTTTATAAGTCAACATTCTGAACTGTAAAATCACAACCGTAATCCCTAACTGTACTCTAAGGACAAACATGTTTGTTTGGAAGGCATTTTCAGCCTCTTTCTGTACACCTGTAATATGTTAAATAAAATCTCCAGCATGCATTTGTGTAGGAAAGTATTTTTATTTCCCACGAGGACAACAGATAATAAATGAATTCGGGCACCCCTTACCCCTTATCCCTACATTTATTTGCCATTTTTTTACTATCACTATTGTTTTAACTAGCCGATCTACATCGACACGTTGTTAGCTTGTTGATCGGCTATTTGTACTATTTGAAAATGTTTGAAAATAGTAACAAATTGTAAATAAGTTTAGGGATAAGGGTGGCGCAAGATATAGGGCCATGTGTGTAAAATGTAGAAGGCTCCAGCAGTAAAAGACTATTCTCTGTTGAAGAGCCAGCCTGATGCAAACAGTTGAACTACATACATACTAGATTCATCTTCTTGTGTATTACTGCCACCCTGTGTTCAAAGGGCATATCACTTTTTTAAATCTTTATTTATGGTTTATTTCACATTATCATGAGAACATCATTTGGCCGTGCTGTCCTCAATCTCAATCTAACTAACCTTGCATCTGCAGGATAGAGGGTTCAGGTTTTGGATTGAGTAAATTGTATAATCTTTGAGATGGTGCCTTTTCTGTGACGGTTCAGAGTGAAACATTCTTCAAACTTTGACTTAGGCGGAAGATGTGGGAACGAAGGGAGTTGTATTGCGAGGCTACAAATTTGGTGAAATTAGAGTTGGGTATTGTAATTATCTGTGAGTGTAGAAAAGGCAGCAAAAGTATTATCCACAAAGAGGTCACCCAGAAAGTTCAGACCATTTCTCCTCCAGAGCTGGAATGCAAAGTCGGACTGTGAAGCAGGGAAGAGATAGTTGGAGACTAATGGAAAGAGATCGCTTATTGGATTGAGGTTCACATGTTTCTTAAATTGAAACCAAACTTTAGCATAAGCTAAAATAGCAGGACCCAACCCACCAAAAGAAAAGACAAAACCTGCGTCTTATAAAAGGAAATAATAATTTATTTAAAAATGTATATTTTTAATTTTCCTGAAAAATGAACTTTTTGGAGTTGGGTGGTTTCTTCCCAACAGCAATGATATTTAACAGCTTCTAAGAGCTTATCGTCCCTGTCGGATGGATGTCTAACTGCTAAGAGCTTATCGTCCCTGTCGGATGGATGTCTAAGAGCTTATCGTCCCTGTCGGATGGATGTCTAACTGCTAAGAGCTTATCGTCCCTGTCGGATGGATGTCTAAGAGCTTATCGTCCCTGTCGGATGGATGTCCTTCTAAGAGCTTATCGTCCCTGTCGGATGGATGTCTAAATGCTAAGAGCTTATCGTCCCTGTCGGATGGATGTCTAAATGCTAAGAGCTTATCGTCCCTGTCGGATGGATGTCTAAATGCTAAGAGCTTATCGTCCCTGTCGGATGGATGTCTAACTGCTAAGAGCTTATCGTCCCTGTCGGATGCATGTCTAACTGCTAAGAGCTTATCGTCCCTGTCGGATGGATGTCCGAAACTGTTCTTTTTCAACGATTCAAATTCCAAAGTAGCAAAAGTAGCAGATCTACAAGCTCGAAACGCATCGCTTTGCACCACATTTCGAGCTTAATTGTAGATGTGCTACTTTTTATGCTTTTGTGTCACTCTGTAGTACAATATGATCAAGTAGGGCGTTAATTCACGGAAAGAAAAAAAGGTTTAAATATGGAGACAAGAGGTTTCTGCCCGACAGAAACGATAACCCAGAGTCAGGCTGTAAAACTTTGAGTCACTAGTGTTCCGGATAGCGTACTGGTGCATGCATGTAAACATAGCCTAGTGACTGACTAGCCACATTTAGCTTCACGGCGAGGGAGAATGTGTAGTATGGAGCTGTGTAGTATTGTCAATGTATGTGTGATCTGTCTATGTATTGTGCATTTATTGTGTTGTGATTTCTTTGTATCCTGAATTCCTGATGGTTGCTTGGTACAAAATGAACGTCCGCAAGCCGGGCAAAGCATCCATCCATCCATCCATCCATCCATCCATCCATCATTGTAACGAGGAAGTAGCTCTGAACATACTACTAGCAATCAGTTCATTCATTGTGCATTAGTATGACTTCTCTCAAAGGCTACAATTAATATATCAAGTTTAACCACATTACACAACTCGTCCAGTCTGTTTAAAACAATGGGGACATTACATTTGTACAGTTTCAACCAGAAGATCAATCAATTCATTATGTTAGGCCCTACTTTTAACATCATGGGACATATGCCTGACTTTACAGTAAGCTTCTAACATCATGATGGGTCATTATAATATTTTTGTAGAAAAAATGCTGCTATTTGTCCCAAGGTGACTGCAAAAGATTGCTGCTTTTTGTTTCAAAAAGGTTTTTATAGCCTGTATAAAATATACAATGTATATATTATATACATTTTACAGGGTATAAAAGCTTTGTTAAACGACACAATGTGACATTTACACAATGCTGTACCCACTCCAACATACCCCATTTTCAACTGTTTTTTATTATATTTTGACACTTGCTTTGGCCATGTAAACGTATGCTTTCTCATGCCAATAATTTAATTGGGCAAAAATAATAATACACGATTTGTATGCTATGAAGCATCTTTCATGACAGCAGCCTAGATTGCATTAAATTGAAAAAGACCAACCACATGATCCTGCAACACTATCTATGTCTTTAGAGAACACTCTGACAACATCCCCTTCCTCAACGCTCCACTAGGAAGCAAAGAACAGTCATCAATGGCAGCAAACATTATGAAATTAATCACTATTCACTGCCCACTTCACTCTCAGAAGGGAGTATCACAACTCTTCAATGTGGTTAGTGAGACCAAACACTTTAGAAACTCATCTCTCGGCCTGGGCCGGCCTAGCGGTCCAGGTCCAGCCTGACAGCGTGTCGCGGGTTCGAGTCCCGATCCTGACGACCTGCTGTGTGTGTCCCCCTCCATCTCTCTCCCAGTTTCCTGTCAACCTACTGTCATATATAGGCAAAAAAAATATATATATATATCTTTAAAAAATTCTCAAGTTGAAAACTATAGAAATGATCCCTGAAAGTATAGTAACATGATTTGTCCCCACAAGTACAGGACTTGTGAACAAGCAGACCCCATCTCTGTTCTGTGCATAACATGTGTAATGTGATGCCTCTTGAACTGTGGCTGGTAGCCTATTCCATCATGCTCTCTGTAAGAGGAGCTGTGTAGTATTGTCAATGCATTGTGTGATCTGTCTATGTATTGTGTTCTGATTTATTTGTATCCTGAAATCTGTCTGTCTGTCTGTCTGTCTGTCTGTCTGTCTGTCTGTCTGTCTGTCTGTCTGTCTGTCTGTCTGTCTGTCTGTCTGTGTTTTGCTGCTACAGCTAGGGGGTGCCAAAGGCTTAAGATTTGAGGTCAGAATCCAAGCAGCTCAAAGAAGTAAATGTTGATATTGAATGGCTCATGTGCCTTTTGAAACGAGATGAGCTGACCAGTGTGAAATCACCAATCCCTGTCTAGCTGCTCCAGATCAGATTTAGAGTCTCCTTTTCTGTGTTAGGTCAGCCAACTCTTATGACCTAATAATAATAACAACAACAACAACAACAACAACAACAACAACATCAATAACAATAACAATAATATAAATGTACTTAGTCTAAGTGTCACGAACCGTCCCACTTGAATACAATTAAACAAATATAATGTTTTTACTACAAAATAATACAAGTCTTAATTATTGATGTATTGACATATTTGTAATGAAATCATGTCAACTGGAGAGGAGGCATATATGAAAAAGCAATACAATCTAACTAATTCAGATGCGTCTCCGCTCGTCTAAACCGCTGGTAATATTGAGAGGCAATGAACAGCATCACAGCAAGGAAAGGACAAGACTCACAAGAGCAGGGACGTGCAGAGTGTTAGAGGGGCAGGGGCTAAAATCCCGTAAGGGGGCACTTTTGGACAACAATAGCGAAAATATTTCCGCTATTGAGAGCTATTGAGAGCTTGTAGATCAGTTATTTTCAGGGCACAACCCAGCTAGTGGAGATGCGGTGTAACGACATGGATTTCAAAAGCAATTCTCCTGAATGCTGCCTTCCGGCATGGCATGGAAAGGAGTGCCATTTGCATTACTTTCACCATAGTAAATGCTGCATTCCTGGCCTGGAAAGGGCACTTGTTTTACAGACGGGTAAAAGGGCAGGGGCTGGAGCCCCCTTTGATGTCTATGTGTGCAGTGCACCTCCCTGCACAAGACTAATATGACCCACAAGCTGAATGGTGTCAATGACAAGCAATCTTCAAAACACAAGGCATCATAATAAGGCGCATAATACACAATATTGGTGAATGTACACAAGAGCCTATAGACTTCAGAGAGCCACTACAAAATGTTCACAACAAGACAGAGTATAAGACGATGCTTTATCACCTCTAGAAAGTGGAAGTGTGACAGCAGCTGCAAGCGCAAATATCTGAGAAGAAGAAACTTAAGACGCTTGTGTGAAATGTATGGCCACTGGGCTTCAACTATCGTTAGGAATAGTGGAGCTGTGCGCCAATGGCTTAGAATAAAGACAAGGAAATAGGGACGTCAACAATTTGAATTTAATTTAATATAATATAATTCTGGTGTGTCAGGCTCAAAATAGAGTTTAGAGAAGTTCCAAAAAACAAACAAGATATGGAATGAATGATGTACTGGCCATATATGGAGCGTGTCTTGAGTGTACAGGGTTTGATGAGGTCAGATCAACATATGGAATGTCAGAACAGGAAGGGTGGGTAGGGAAGGATCAACATATGGTACTGTACTGTATGTCAGAACAGGTCAGCTCCATATATGGAGATCTAAGGGTTTGAGGTTTGAGGTCAGATGTAGAGTTGCTGGCCGGCTCCATATATGCAGATCTAGGTGAAGTCTTCTCCATGTATGGTTATCCAGGGTTAGATGAGGTTGTGATCTTCAGAGATGGCCATATATGGTGGCATGATGTGTCACGAGGCGTGACCATATATGGAGGTGTGATGTCACGAGGCGTGACCATATATGGTGGCATGACGTGTCACGAGGCGTGACCATGTATGGAGGTGTGATGTCACGAGGCGTGACCATGTATGGAGGTGTGATGTAAGGAGGCGTGACCATATATGGAGGCGTGACTAACACACAGAGATGCAGGTTTTCACAGTAAATGTGACCTACGGTCGGGCCGTCCTAGTGTAGTGGTTAGCGTTAGAGCATATCTCTGCTGTCGGGAGGAAACCTCATAACTCCAAAATGTTCATTTCTCAGGAAATGAAAAATATACATTTTTCAGGAAATTAAGAAAACCTTATATTTTTTAAAACAAAGCAATACAGCGTCATCAAGGTTGGTGTTGTAACTTTATATATTGTCAATTACTTCCATGAGAGGTGGTGGAGTTAGTTGCTTTAGCAGACATTTTGAGGGTCCAATGGAGTTAAGATGTTTTGTCCAATGCGTTTTTACTACTTTCCATTGGTTCAATATTTTCGAAACAACACACAGACGTAAAGGGTGTTCAATACCACTGATTTATGGAGAAAAAAAATCTAAAACCTCAAAAAATGGAGTTAGACAGCAGAGATATATGCCTTTCATGCGGAAGGTTATGCATAAACACTGCCCTGTGGTGGACAGCAACGGGTTCCTAACGGCAAAACAAATGACTTCAGATCCACTGTTGATTTCCTCGACTAAAACTTAAGACGAAAAATGTTCGTCGACTAGCTTTTTTCCACTGATGAAAACTAATGAAAACTAAGCTATGATGACTAAAACTAAGACTAAATATACTGACAATTTCGTGAACAAATAAAAACTAGACTAAAATGTGATATAACGGTTGCAACAATCTGAGGGTCCAGGGTTCAGGTCCCTGTTCAGGCTCCAATTCTATAACGGTTGCAACAACAACAATTAAGGAACCAATTATAGCAAAATGAGGGAGGTGGTGGGTCAGTTCAGAATAAGAAATCAGTAAATAAGTTTAACTGTAATTTATTAAATCAAAACAAAATAAAGTTTAATAACAAAATGTTCACTTAATCAAATCAAAATAAAATAAAACTGCCTCAAAGGGTATGGGTGTAAAGTCCAAGTGTCCTGGCACTGTCCAAAACTAAACTTAAATGTCCAAAAAAGAAAATCAAAATGGAACCCAGTCAATGCTGTGTGTAGTGGTAAGTCTCCTCTTACCACCCTGTACACTGTTCCGCAAAGTCCGTCCTTAATCGAATATCCAATATCCAGGGAACTAATCCAAAATGGAAAGAAGGTCTCTAAATCCAATGGTAGAATTCAATATTCAGGAAAGTACTCCAGAAAGGAAATATGGCAAGACTTGGGAAATATTCCTCTTGCTTCTCCAGTAGCCTGTCTGTCTCTCTGTTCACCTCCACTCTGGACTGAGTCAATCTCTCCAGGTGGCCCAAACATTACAAACTAATATAATTTAAAAAAAATTGTGCTGACTAATTACACATGATATAAGAGTACAAAATGTTGCAGTTGATGTTACATTGCTGAACCGATTATGCTAAATAGCACCTTGAAGAGATGTAAACACCGGTGATAAAATGGCCATCCGGTGATAAAATGGCCACCAACGTAATCCAAAAAGTCAACCAAAGAACATCTTTTACAGGATCTCCTCACTGGTCAACAAAAACACCTTGAAGACCTAAACAGGAGCTCTCGTACAAGGTTTCTTTGACTATGCATGCACCTCCTGGTACCACAGCACCTCAAAGGCCCTTAAAACTAGGCTCCAGACTTCCCAAAACAAACTGGTCAGGCTCCTACTTGGCCTCACCCCCCGAACCCACCTCACCCCTGCCCACTTTGACAGGCTGGAATGGCTTAGAGTCGACGAGTACAGCATCTTGCAATGGGTCTGGTCCACAAGATTCGATACACCAAGATACCCATATACTGTACCTGTCTAGATACTTCCTTAAAGTCCACACCCACAACACCAGAGGGAGTGCAACGAACCATGTACAACCCAGATTCGGCACAAACGAGGGACTAAATTATTTTCGCTCCTATGCCACCAAAATGTGGAACGCCCTACCAACAGTCATTAAGACATGCGAATCCCTTGACTCTTTCAAAACCGCTCTGAAAGGGCACCTACGGACGGCTGCAATTCATTATAATGCAACATAACATCAGTAAACAGATTCAGATACAGATCTGTTCATCTTATGAATGAAATAGTAGCTATGTGGCAAAACAGATATTGTTAATGTTAGTCAAACATAGCTAGCCTGTTTGTTAGCTCTGCCTTGGTGTTTACATCTCTTCAAGGTGCTATTTAGCATAATCGTTTCAGCAATGTAACATCAATGCAACTGCAACATTTGGTACTCTTATATCATGTGTAATTAGTCAGCACAATGGATTCATGTTGAAATTAATATGGTGTGTGAAATGTGTGTAAAAGAGTGGACACACTTCATAAAAATGAGTTGACATGCACACATTCTTTTAGGGTTACAGGTTATAGCCAGGGTTAATTCTTTATGTGCGAATTATGTCATACTGTGCAGATTGTAGATTGGCCATTTTTGTTTTTTGCACATTTCTGAATGTACATGTAACAACTGTCCTACCTATTCACATGCAAGGCAAAGTGTCACTCACAAAGCAACCAGGAAAAGCATTGGTGGTAGACTATAGCCAGCTTCTGCTGTATATACAGAGTGCAACTCTCTGCAATGCTAACCTTGCTGTGTCACTTTTGTCCTGATGCATGAAACATCAAATTACATCAAATGTCAAATTCACAATTTCAATAAACTAGAGTGTAAAGACGCTGTGTTGTGATTACAACTGTGATATCGTACAATGTTTATTTTAGGACGGACAACCTACGTGTGTGTGTGTGTGTGTGTGTGTGTGTGTGTGTGTGTGTGTGTGTGTGTGTGTGTGTGTGTGTGTGTGTGTGTGTGTGTGTGTGTGTGTGTGTGTGTGTGTGTGTGTGTGTGTGTGTGTGTGTGTGTGTGTGTGTTCAATAAGTCATGTTGCTTACTTATGCTGCATTTCATACATACAGCACTATCTAGCCTAAACATGTCAGATACTTTAAATTGATTAATTTAGCTATCTTTATATCAAATCTAATGGTAGTGGTGGTGATGATAAAATAGTAAGCATGCTGTAGCTCTAGGTACTCAGAATGAATAACTTTGATAGCTGTGGCCCTTCCTGGCACTTAATAAAACAATAGATGTTGTGTCCTTCTGTACACTTAGGGGTAGACCTTATCTGGATTAATGAGAAGTGATTTACACTGCTAACTATTCATTGTTATTTAGCAATAACAAAATAGCTAACCAGCACCCATTCAATGCCACTGATAAACATTATGGGTTAAAAAGTAATGTTTTCATTCTTGGCTAACCCATGCACATTGGCAGTAGAGCCAAATAACCAGGATGTATACAGCACTGTATACAGTTAATTGATTTAGCGATTATTATTATTATGTTATATTTATTATTATAAACAAGCTCATCTCCTGCACTGACAGGAAACAGTGAATAGCATCATGACAGTATGACAAGTCAAATTATAAAGCATATTCAACTTAAACCTATACCATACAGAACTGTGGGCTAATAACATCACTTGCTTGAATGAGTATAATAATTAATAACTTGTTGAACGAACAATATTAGTGACAAATGCAGTTAATGCACATTGTGTTTTGAAAGCTGCATGGGGTTTCCCCACACTGGCTGTGTCCATATAAGGGCATCTATGTCACTATGACACTCCCTGAATGGGAGACCTTCAAGAACATAGGGCCGCTGGTTCCAATACCGTCTGTCACACGTCCAAAACATCAAAGGTGACCAAATCTGGCACACATCAAACATAAATGACTACAGTAAAGCACCATTTTTCTTCTCTCTCTCTCTCTGTTCCTCTTTTTTCTCTCTTTCTCCTCTTTTTCTCCTCTCTCCTTCTCCCCCTCCTTCTTGCATGAATGGCCAGGATACAATATTTCTAGATCATGTGCAGCAATAACTTATGGGGTAGCCTACTGCTGAATAATGATAATGATGTACGGTGCATGTTCACATCGTCATCATGCATACTTTACATTACTTTATATTACTTTTTGAGGGGCGCCAGCCCCTCCTATATACAGGTTTAATGTTTGTCTTCAGTTAAATGTTTGTTTTGTTTACGTCATAATGTGCCTCATTACGTCATATTGTCTCTTTATTGTTAATGGCGTTTAATGTTTGTTTTATATCACCATTAGTTAGACTTTAATATATTAGCGCCCCTCACTTCACACGGGTGTGATTTATTTTGTAGCCTAGGCTATAACAGTGGTTCCCAAACATGTTCATGTCAAGGACCCCCAAATGGACACTCATTAGCCCACGGACCCCCATTTGAAAATATATGCCAGGGATCCGGACCCCCATAAGAGAAGATGTTCACGGCTCTAGCAGTGATTCTCAACTCGTTTAATTTCAAGGACCCCTTCAAGTTTGACATGCATTAGTCTATACGGACCCCATTTAATGGCATTTCTACCTCTGGGACCCCCAATTTATATTGTAAAATCCATGTTAATGTAACTCAGAGTGTACAAATGCATTTGTACATTTGTACACTCAGAGTTACAGACCCTACTGTCATCTATCAAAGACAAAAATACCCAAAAACATCTTTAAAAAAAAAAGAAACTCATCTCTCAAGTTGAAAACCATAGAAATGATCCCTGAAAGTATAGTCTTGCTGTGAAGGGGGGTGGAAACGACTAGTGATTCATGTGAATGTCACTTTCAATAATGGTTGGTCACTATACTGTCAGTCAGAAATCCTGAAAAAGCATTTGAACATGATTTGTCCCCACAAGTACAGGACTTGTGAACAAGCAGACCCCATCTCTGTTCTGTGCATAACATGTGTAATGTGATGCCTCTTGAACTGTGACTGGTAGCCTATTCCATCATGCTCTCTGTAAGAGGAGCTGTGTAGTATTGTCAATGCATTGTGTGATCTGTCTATGTATTGTGTATTTATTGTGTTCCTATTTCTTTGTAACCTGAATTCCTGATGGCTTCTTAGTACAAAATTAACGTCTGCAAGCCAGGGCAAAGCATCCATCTATCTATCCATCTATCTTTCTATCTAGTACTGTATGTGTTTTGCTGCTACAGCTAGAGGGTGCCAAAGGCTTAGGATTTGAGGCCAGATTCCAAGCAGCTCAAAGGGGTGCAGTACTTAGTTCAGAGTTCAGACTAGTCATTCATGGTCCGACAAACGACAACCTACCTCAAACCCTAAACTAACCATAACCGCAAGCACAGGAGCACCGCATGTCTGACATGGACTAATGTCCACGGAATTACGTGCGGATCCCGCTCAAAGAAGTAAATGTGCCTTTTGAAACGAGATGAGCTGACCAGTGTGAAATCACCAATCCCTGTCTAGCTGCTCCAGATCAGATTTAGAGTCTCCTTTTCTGTGTTAGGTCAGCTAACTCTTATGACCTAATAATAATAATATAAATGTACTTTAAGTGTCACGAACCGTCCCACTTGAATACAATTAAACAAATATAATGTTTTTACTACAAAATAATGCAAGTCTTAATTATTGATGTATTGACATATTTGTAATGAAATCATGTCAACTGGAGAGGATATGACACAGACTAATGCTCAGTCGGAATTACGTGCGGACCCCGCTCAAAGAAGTAAATGTTGATATTGAATGGGTCATGTGCCTTTTGAAACGAGATGAGCTGACCAGTGTGAAATCACCAATCCCTGTCTAGCTGCTCCAGATCAGATTTAGAGTCTGAGCAGAGTGCAGAGTGTTAGAGGGACAGGGGCTAAAATCCCGTAAGAGGGCACTTTTGGACAATAGCGAAAATGTTTTCGCTATCGAGAGCTATTGAGAGCTTGTAGATCAGCTATTTTTGGGGCGCAACCCAGCACTCTTTAGCTAGTGGAGATGCGGTGTAACGACATGGATTTCAAAAGCGATTCTCCCGAATGCTGCCTTCCGGCATGGCATGGAAAGGAGTGCCACATAGTAAATGCTGCATTCGTGGTCTGGAAAGGGTGATTGTTTTACAGACGGGTAAAAGGGCAGGGTCTGAAGCAAGGCATCACAATACTTCCAAGTATGCATAATACACAATATTGGTGAATGTACACAAGAGCCTATAGACTTCAGAGAGCCACTACAAAATGTTCACAACAAGTGCGGTCAACAAGTGTGACCGCAGCTGCAAGCCCAAATATCTGAGAAGAAGAAACTTAAGACGCTTGTGTGAAATGTATGGCCACTGGGCTTCAACTATCGTTAGGAATAGTGGAGCTGTGCGCCAATATGGCTTAGAATAAAGACAAGGAAATAGGGACGTCAACAATCTGAATTTAATTTAATATAATTCTGGTGTGTCAGGCAGACAGTCTGGTTCAAAATAGAGTTTAGAGAAGTTCCAAAAAACAAACAAAAAACCCCACATAGAATGGTTATTGGAAACATGCAGTGAAATATTTATAGCAAAAATAACTTTTCATTGAAAAGGTTACACAGTATGATACAGTACTGTCTGGAAGGAAGAAAGAAAGAAATCTCTTCCATTGAGTAACATGAATAAAATCAATTATCTGCAGCAGACAGCAGTTCGGATTGGACACTTCAACGCAACATATTTTTCACGACTACATTGTATCATAATTAAAAAATACAACATTACATATCAATTGATATGTGATGAGAATATTTGCATAGTAAATACACTCAATTACACTGTTTAATATATACACAGTAAGACGCCCTGAAGGCGAGAAGCGACCTCGCCCTAAAAAAGGCGCTTTGGCATGAGGGGGGGGGGGGGGGGGGGGTCGGATCAAGATATGGAATGAATTATGTACTGGCCATATATGGAGCGTGTCTTGAGTGTACAGGGTTTGATGAGGTCAGATCAACATATGGAATGTCAGAACAGGTCAGCTCCATATATGGAGATCGATGGGTTTGAGGTTTGAGGTCAGATGTAGAGTTGCTGGCCAGCTCCATATGCAGATCTAGGTGAAGTCTTCTCCATGTATGGTTATCCAGGGTTAGATGAGGTTGTGATCTTCAGAGATGGCCATATATGGTGGCATGACATGTCACGAGGCGTGACCATGTATGGAGGTGTGATGTCACGAGGCGTGACCATGTATGGAGGTGTGATGTCACGAGGCGTGACCATGTATGGAGGTGTGATGTCACGAGGCGTGACCATGTATGGAGGTGTGATGTCACGAGGCGTGACCATGTATGGAGGTGTGATGTCACGAGGCGTGACCATGTATGGAGGTGTGATGTAAGGAGGCGTGACCATATATGGAGGCGTGACTAACACACAGAGATGCAGGTTTTCACAGTAAATGTGACCTACGGTCGGGCCGTCCTAGTGTAGTGGTTAGCGTTAGAGCATATCTCTGCTGTCGGGAGGAAACCTCATAACTCCAAAATGTTTATTTTTCAGGAAATGAAAAATATACATTTTTCAGGAAATTAAGAAAACCTTATATTTGAGTGGTGTAAACTTTGTTAGTTTACGTGTCTGTCTGTCTGTCTGTCTGTCTGTTCGTACCAAAAAATGAGCATGGTCGCTACGGTCACCCAGTTCACCCGGGTGTGATTTCATTACGTCAGACATTACGTCAGATCAGAGCTGATCAGGCTATATAATACCTTACACCACTCAGTTCACACGGGTGTGATTTTTTTTTAAACAAAGCAATAAAGCGTCATCAAAGTTGGTGTTGTAACTTTATATATTGTCAATTACTTCCATGAGAGGTGGTGGAGTTAGTTGCTTTAGCAGACATTTTGAGGGTCCAATGCGTTTTTTACTACTTTCCATTGGTTCAATATTTTCGAAACAACACACAGACGTAAAGGGTGTTCAATAGCACTGATTTATGGAGAAAAAAATCAAAAACCTCAAAGATGGAGTTCTGGGGTTTCCTTCAGACAGCAGAGATATATGCCTTTAATGCGGGAGGTTATGCATAAACACTGCCCTGTGGTGGACAGCAACGGGTTCCTAACGCCAAATCAAATGACTTCAGATCCACTGTTGATTTCCTCGACTAAAACTTAAGACGAAAAATGTTCGTCGACTACCTTTTTTCCACTGATGAAAACTAAATGAAAACGAAGCTATGACTAAAACTAAGACTAAATGTACTGACAATTTCGTCGACAAATAAAAACTAGACTAAAATGTGAGGAAGGGACTAGTGGACAAGAGATCCAGTATAAGTCATTTTACACTAGGTTGCATGCTGAAAATAGCAGATCTACAAGCTCACAACGCACCGCGCTGCACGCGACGCGTTGTGAGCTTGTAGATCGGCTATTTTCAGAAAGTGTAAAAATGACGGCATCAAGGCCCGCCAAAATACATTTTAGTTGACTAAATCAACTGTAGATTTAGCCGACTAAAATCTTTTGATATTTAGTCGACTAAAACGAGACTAACACTAAAACATTCCGGGTGACTAAAACTAAAATCAAAAACAACACTGGTCTCCTATGGAGGGGCGTCTGAAGCCTGTCCTGGTCGGGGTATCAGGGTGTAAAAACAAATCCATCCACTGTCTGATAAACTAAAGGACTTTGATGAATCACTATCATCCATTTGTCTGTGTTGAACTGATGGTCTTGCTTCTGATCAGGATCATCTGATCATGCTGGAAGTGTGAATTCAATTAAGGTTGAGTTATAATATTAATAATAATGCATCCTCCTGGGTGACAGCAGACTGCTGGGCGAGAGCTGGCGCTTTGGCATGGTGGGGGTCAGATCAACATATGGAGTGAATTCTGTACTGGCCACATATGGAGCATGTCTTGAGTGTACAGGGTTTGATGAGGTCAGATCACTCTCAGAGTTACAGACCTGTTATGGTCATTCAGGGCTGTGTGTGCTGTGTGTGTGTGCGTGTGTGCATGCGTGTGTGCATGAGTGCATCCAGGTCACATGGTGTTACTGTTCCTCCTAGATCTGGCACAGAGACACTGAGGAACCCGGCCAGCACCAGAACCCAACACAGAGTGGTTCAGTGGAAGTGGTCTGGAAGGTGTGAAGGTGTGTCAGTGTGTTAGAGGACACTTTGTAGAAGGACAGAGTGCCAGCAGAGCAGTCCACGTACACTGCTACTCTGTTGGAGCGACGGAGACCGAGGACAGAGTCAGAGGGACGGACAGAGAGTTTAGTCTCCACCCCATTGTGAACAACGTAACTGTTGTCATTATCATTACATCTCAGACTCCAGGACACGTTGTTGTATCCTAACGTACAGTCAGCACCGTCTCCTCTCCTCTTGATTTCTCTGGTTGTCCCTGATATATCAACCCATCCACTCCACTCTACCTCAGAGTAACACCGTCCAGTCAGAGTCTCTCTACACAGAACCTGTTGCCAGGAGGTAAATCTGTCTGGGTGATCTGGATAGTGCTGATCCTCTCCCACATTTGTCACCTTCCTGTAGTTCTCAGACAGAGAGAGTTCTCCGTGTGCTGTGTTTGGATCCAGTGTGAGTTCACACACATCTGATGAGAGAACAACACACAACACAACACCACTTTAGAATCACATACAACTTCATAATAATATACAACATTGAACTTATTAACCACTATGAGCACTGCTTCAAATAGTATTGAAAATGGCAGATCTACAAGCTCACAATGCATTGCGGTGCGTTGTGAGCTTGTAGATCTGCCATTTTCTGTATGATGTTCAGCTGCTGTATAATTACCTTGAATATATCTGGTTAATAATAACAACAACAACAACAACAACAACAACAATAAGATCTACAAGTTCACAGCACATGGTGATGGATGTACACTCACTATGTACGCACATACAATCATGCATGCACACACACACACACACACACACACACACACACACACACACACACACACACACACACACACACACACACACACACACACACACACACACACAAACACTCATCAATAATAATGAAGGCACTCGATCTACAAGCTCAGATCGCAACACATTGGGGTTCAAATTGTTCAGAAACCACTATTTAAAAAATATCAGATCTATGCAGTGTGAGCTTGTAGATCTGCTATTTTCAGTAAAATGTTCACCTATAATGACGTGTCCAGAATGGAAATATATTAATAATAAATATATTGCATATAATAAATAAGATCTACAAGTTCACAACACATCACCATGCAGCACGCACGCACACACGCAGGCAGGCAGGCAGGCAGGCTGGCAGGCAGGCAGGGACGCGCGCGCGTGTGTGTAATAGGGCATTAACGACTTGAGATTTTTCCAAGTCGACTTGTCAGACAGTAAAGTCGAAGTTGAGTCGATTTATCGTTTTGTATGACGGGGGGGGGGGGGGGGGGGGGGGGGGGTTTAACAGGGGCTGGTGGAGGTGCACGCGCTCAAATACGGAGCATGTCAAACAAAGCACTGCGCACAGCCGCACACACACAGTGGCCTCTCCAATATGGCACAGTGTATGTATCATCTATATGGCAAAGCGCTGATTATCAAAACATAAAACTATAATAGTAAATACTAAACAGTGTGTGCGTCGCGCGTCCCCCGTGGGCCGCGTAGAGGCTCACGGCCCGGTCGCGAACAGTTTGTTGGGCCGCCGGCCACGGGGAAGAGAAAAGGAATAAAAAAGCCTCAAATTGGGCAGGCACTTTAGACCATGCGGCCGCTGACTCGGAGGGGGAAGTGAGGGCTGCCCCAGCCTGTGAGCTCGCAGATCTACGCTTCATGCAACGAATGTACCCGTACGTTTGTTCTATTAAAGGGTAGATCGCTACCGTTTAGGGGCTCAGCAGCCCCCCAAACGGTGGCGGATCTACCCTTTATAGAACGAACGTACCGATATGCTGTGAGCTTAGCCTGTTGCTAACGTGACCCCCCTTCTATCTCTCTCTCTCTCTCTCTCTCTCCTCTCTCTCTCTCTCTCTCTCTCTCTCTCTCTAACGCGACTCTCTCTCTCTCTCTCCCCCGTTGAAGTTGCAATAGTTGGATCATTCAACACAGACCAGAAAAGAGAACACAACATGAGAGGGGGCATCATTGGCACACAGTGCCAGCAGCAGCGCGCAGCACAGCGCAGCGGCCCGAGAACACAATACAAAATATAACATTAACACTAGTGGCAGTCAGCCCGACCTTCAGAACACAATATAGAAGACATAGGTCTATATATTATCATCACAGCAGCCAGCAGCAGTTTGGCACATCATCAGAATACAATCTACATTACCTTCCACGTGAACCTTCTCCTCCTCCAACTCGATAACGTTCTCATGTTAGTTTGTTACTTATTTTCTGAGCCATGTAAATAAACAACAACCCGCACTGACCGGAGACGGAGAGGTTCATATATGTGCCCCACGCGTAAAGCTAAACCAGAAACAGGACAGTCATTGCGTCAGCACGGATGTAGCCTCGGAAAGCCAGACTTTTATTTCCAGCAAGGAGGTGAGGGGGATATCGTTTGGGGATAAAGTTTCCGCGCTTCTATCTGTTACTTCTCTGACACAGCGCAGTTCAAACTTCAAATTCAGCCAGTCAATAGTGGGACACCGCGCACTGAGAGCCACAGATGCAGTTGGTTTTTAATGAAGGGCGCGTTCTGAATGCAATGCAAACTAATAGGCGAGTGCGCTCCGGTCGAGTCCGGTGCATATGCAAAGGGAAATAATGACTTCTGTCCGTGACAATAATCAATGCTACAGTTTGAATTCTGTACACACGCACACATAGCAAACAATATGATATGGGGAAACTTTTTTTTTATATAGGAACATTGCGGTTGCCATCTGGCCACTCTACCCCCACACACACACACACACACACACACAGGGGCAGCAGTGGCTCAGGGGTAGAGTGGCCAGATGGCAACCACAATGTTCCTATAGTTCGAACCCGGGCTCCCCCAGAGTTAGTGTCAAAGTGTCCTTGAGCAAGACTCTGAACCCTAATTGCTCCAGATGTGCAGGTTGGTGCCTTGCATGGTTTCCTAATCCTCAACCATTGGTGTGTGTGTGTGTGTGTGTGTGTGTGTGTGTGTGTGTGTGTGTGTGTGTGTGTGTGTGTGTGTGTGTGTGTGTGTGTGTGTGTGTGTGTGTGTGTGTGTGAATGGGTGAATGTAATGCACAATCCATGTAAAGGTGTGTGGATGTGTGTGTGAATGGGTGAATGTAATGCACAATCTATGTAAAGGTGTGTGAATGTGTGTGTGAATGGGTGAATGTAATGCACAATCCATGTAAAGGTGTGTGGATGTGTGTGTGAATGGGTGAATGTAATGCACAATCTATGTAAAGGTGTGTGAATGGGTGAATGTAATGCACAATATATGTAAAGGTGTGTGAATGTCTGTGTGAATGGGTGAATGTAATGTAATGCACAATCCATGTAAAGGTGTGTGGATGTGTGTGTGAATGGGTGAATGTAATGCACAATCCATGTAAAGGTGTGTGGATGTAATGCACAATCTATGTAAAGGTGTGTGAATGTGTGTGTGAATGGGTGAATGTAATGCACAATCCATGTAAAGGTGTGTGGATGTGTGTGTGAATGGGTGAATGTAATGCACAATCTATGTAAAGGTGTGTGGATGTGTGTGAATGTAATGCACAGTCTAACTATAAATGTGCCGTGTGTATGTATGTGTGTGTGTGTGTGTGTGTGTGTGTGTGTGTGTGTTTGTGCGCGTGTGTGCGTGTGTGCGTGTGTGCGTGTGTGCGTGTGTGCGGTTGTAATGCACGTAACTCGAGAACCGTTTGACCCACCGACTTCAAATTCAACACACACACACACACACACACACACACACACACACACACACACACACACACACACACACACACACACACACACACACACACACACACACACACACACACACACACACACACACACACACACACACACACACACACACACAGGGGCAGCAGTGGCTCAGGGGTAGAGTGGCCGGATGGCAACCGCAATGTTCCTAGTTCGAACCCGGGCTCCCCCAGAGTTAGTGTCAAAGTGTCCTTGAGCAAGACTCTGAACCCTAATTGCTCCAGATGTGCAGGTTGGTGCCTTGCATGGTTTCCTAATCCTCAACTATTGGTGTATGAATGTGTGTGTGAATGGGTGAATGTAATGCACAATCTATGTAAAGGTGTGTGAATGGGTGAATGTAATGCACAATCTATGTAAAGGTGTGTGAATGGGTGAATGTAATGCACAATCCATGTAAAGGTGTGTGAATGGGTGAATGTAATGCACAATCTATGTAAAGGTGTGTGAATGGGTGAATGTAATGCACAATCTATGTAAAGGTGTGTGAATGTGTGTGTGAATGGGTGAATGTAATGCACAATCTATGTAAAGGTATGTGAATGGGTGAATGTAATGCACAATCTATGTAAAGGTGTGTGAATGTAAAATGGTAAATGGTGCATTTACATAGCGCACTCTTCGGGCACAGGCAGACAGACAGAGGCAGACAGACAGATACAGAAATCTCCATATACAGTATGGGCACAAAAGGGACACAGCCAGATAGTTAAAACGGGTGCTATGACAAGTTGACAGCGGGTATTATTAGTAGAGATGTCCCGATACTATATCGGAAAAGTATCGGATCGGCCCTAATTTGGTCATATCGGGTCATATCGGTATCGGCAAATATGCTAGTGTCACCACAGATCCAACACAGGGGTAAGGGTTGACACTATGGCAGGTAAATAAAATGTTGGGGCATGTGGAGTTTGCTTTGGAGTTGCCCAAACTGCAAGTGCAAGTGTTGTGTTTAAACAAACACGAGATACAATAGCTAGATAGCTATAAACACTCAGTTTAAACACTATTCCCAGACGGTGGACTTCAAAACTAAATATTTCAACAAACAGACACGCACTCACGCATGCACGCGCGCGCACATGCACACACCTATTAAATGTGTGACCTATAATAACATGAGGACGCACGCACGCACGCACGCACGCACACACAGAGATACATCTATAAAAACATTTAATAATAGTGAATTTGTAATAGTTTGTCTCTATATTTCTGGGGACTTCTCTGCCTTTATTCGATAGTACAACTGACAGAGACAGGAAACAGGGGGTGAGTTGGGGAGTGACATGCAGTGAAGCCGTCACCAGGATTAGGAATTGAACCCCAGACCGGTCAGGAATCAGAGCCCATGTGGTACGTGTCTTTACCACTCGGCTATCAGTGCCCCGACAGGAAGCTATTGATGGACATTGTCAAAATAAAAGCCTCAGATAGTCTGTGTTTTAACCCATTCAGGACGGGAACCCCTTTTGGTGTTTTATGCATTATGTTATACTTTTTGAAATTATATATCGTGAAAATGTGGTGCAAATCTTTGAATATATATTCTTTCAGAACATTTTTAACTCATATCTTTGCTTCTGGGGGATCCCTGGAACAACATATTTCCAGCTGGGGGTTGGGGGCCAAATACATATATTTCTGGGGGTCCTTGACATGAAGATGTTTGAGAACGACTGACAGAAACATGGGTTTTTCAGAAAACTGTCAGGATTTAGAAGACATTTGTAGAATCATCCTCAGGTCTAAACGGGTTCATGTGGAACTAAGAATGAGGCTGTTTGTTTTAAATCAATAGATGTACCATAATTGAAATTAGTAATTCACTCAGTATTTGATTGCTTATATTATGTTTAGATCTCTTTAAGAGTATTGTACCTCCTAAGGTAAACAAACCAGTGGTTGTACTGATAAACTGTATTTAAAAAAGTCCAAAGACGGTGAAAGTAGCCGATATACAAGCTCTCAACGCGTCATGATGCAACACGTTGCGAGCTTGTAAATTGGCTTTGTGGCTATTTGTCGTAGGTCTTAGGGGTGGCTGTAGCGGAGGCTTTCACCTAGAGCTCCATATATGAGGACGACGGCGTCATCCAGCACTGACATCAGGCTAATGTAGAAACCATCATATATTGGGATACACGTTTGGCATCGTCATCATGACACGCACCCAGTAAGAACCTTATATAAGTAGAATCAGTATAAGTATACATAAGTTTAGGGGAAGTTTAGAAGTTTAGGGGAGCTAGCAGCATTTGCTACGAGAGACTCCGTCACCTTCCGTACGAGACAGGACATCTGGCCTTACATCCCAGATATCCTCAGCGATATCTGGCCTTACAACCCAGATATCCTCACTTATTTCTGGCCTTACAACCCAGATATCCTCAGCGATATCTGGCCTTACAACCCAGATATCCTCTGCGATATCTGGCCTTACAACCAAGATATCCTCACTGATATCTGGCCTTACATCCCAGATATCCTTAGCGATATCTGGCCTTACAACCCAGATATCCTCGGCGATATCTGGCCTTACAACCAAGATATCCTCAGCGATATCTGGCCTTACAACCAAGATATTCTCAGCAATATCTGGCCTTACAACCAAGATATTCTCAGCGATATCTGGCCTTACAACCAAGATATTGTTGTGTTAAAAGTTTCAGCAACCCCGATACGTTCTAATCGGACACCACTGCGGCAGGGCCTAGCCCAGACAACCAGCACTAGTTTGAGCTAATTTTATATGGTCCTCTTAAGTGGTTGAGACTCTTAAATAAATGTCTCACTAATAGTTAATGTTCCTTTAACTATTTAAGCCCACATCAACAGTTGTTTGATTAGAAAGAGGCTGTCTTTAACTAAATCACTTCTGTTTGGTGTGCTCTTACAGGCCAGGGAGTTTACATTCAGAGAGGAAGTGCTGAAAGCTTTGAGACGCACAGTAGGTACTTAGTGTATATTTCTAGAATCCTATGTGGACACCATAGGTAGGCAGAGTTCACCCAAATCTACATTGTGTTTAGTAATAAACCCCAGGAAATATAATGCATGTTTTGGTTAATATAAACACATTACAGTCATGTTAAGTGAAAGTGACATGCTGTATATGAGCTGTTCATACATAGCAGGATGTTGTGCTTCTTTGATTTAATGAATAGAACAGAATAAACACTTACACTTCCTCACACCTGGTCTCAGCCTGCACTCTCCACTGTGGTCACTGTGGGTGAAGGAGAGACAAAGATAAGATAATAGAAACAATAATGATAGATAATTATGCATTTATTAAACATTAAATGCTACTATACAGCACCCTTTTGGTGTTTTAAGCATTATGTTATACATTAGCTGTTGAAAAATAGCAGACAACGAGTGCCGCGCTACGAGCTTGTAGATCTGCTATTTTTGAAAATTGTGAAAATGTGGTGCAAATTTGGAATATATATTGTTTCAGAATGAAAGTTAAAATCTTTGCTTCCGGGGGGGTCCCCTGGAACAACATATTTTCAGATGGGGGTCGGCGGCCAAATACATAACATTTTTGGGGTCCTTGACATGAAATAGTTTGAGAACCAGTGACATAGAAACAGGGTTTTCTGAATACTATGAAAACTAGAATCTAGTGTCAGGTCTAAATGGGTTAAACAACAACTAGGCACATTTACACTGACTGGCATCAAGTCTGTCCATACCTGAGAGTCTTCAGTTGTCCAGCAGAGGGCAGCGTCTCTTGGTCTCCTGGGTGATTGTAGCTCAAGTCCAACACTTTTAGGTGGGAGTTGGATCTCAGAGCTGAGACCAGATAAGAACAACCTTCCTTTGAGACCATGCAGCCTGACAACCTGCACACACGCACACACGCGCACACGCACGCACACACACACACACACACACACACACACACACACACACACACACACACACACACACACACACACACACACACACACACACACACACACACACACACACACACACACACACACATGAATGGTTTGTAGACGAGACTGGATCATAAAGGCCAAGGCCAATTCTCAAGGATGAACTTCCCTCATCTCTCCTCAAGCTCAAATGTGAACGCTTCTGACGGAGGCTAAGTCATTGATTTTTTTTTTTTTATTTTCGTTTTTTCATGTCATATGAAAGCAGGGAATCATAGCTTCAAATTGACAGTTTGACCCACCATTTTGGGAGATATGGCTTAAGTAATGTCTTGCAGAAAACAGCGAAAACAGGCTTGAAAGGTTCACTTCTGTGGTCTCTAACATTACACCTAGCTACATGTTTAAGCATTTATTTCATTTTTACATGTCGATTTCAGCTCTGACATTTATTTGAGACATGCTCTAGTCTAGTATGTGAAGAGTTTGCCTGTGCTATTAACTCATTTTGGATACAAATAAATAAATAAATAAATACATTTCTCATCTCCTAACCCTAACCCTAACCCTAACCCATTGACTGTCTCTGTATCAAAAATAGTCACACATAACCATTCAGGTCCCCAGATTATGATTGTATACCTTAAAATTAGCAATGATTTGTGCTACAATATTACTAGTTTCATATTTATTATAGTAGGTTATTGGGCTCTGTTGGGCCCTCAGGTGACAGAGGGGTACAGTAACTGTTCATATTTATTATAGTAGGTTATTGGGCTCTTTTGGGCCCTCCGGTGACAGAGGGGTACAGTAACTGTTCATATTTATTATAGTAGGTTATTGGGCTCTGTTGGGCCCTCAGGTGACAGAGGGGTACAGTAACTGTTCATATTTATTATAGTAGGTTATTGGGCTCTGTTGGGCCCTCAGGTGACAGAGGGGTACAGTAACTGTTCATATTTATTATAGTAGGTTATTGGGCTCTGTTGGGCCCTCAGGTGACAGAGGGGTACAGTAACTGTTCATATTTATTAAAGTAGGTTATTGGGCTCTGTTGGGCCCTTAGGTGACAGAGGGGTACATTAACTGTTCACCATCACAGAGTCTGGGGTTTGAATCCATTGTGGTTCATACAGCTTACTCAGCATCTACACAAACACAGCTGTGCATGCTTGGGGGAGGGAAGCGGACATTGTCACTGTGCTAGTCACTGGCAGGTAAGGTGACAGCAGTCGTACAAATACAGAAATGTCTGTGGAGGATTAAGTAGCACGAATGCATGACTTGTGAGGGGGAACGCACGCACGCATGCACGCATGCACGCACGTATGTGTGTATGTATGTATGTATGTATGTATGTATGTATGTATAAGCAAGTACCAGGCTCGGTTCTACTTGTTAATCGTTCTACTGCTAAGAAGTAATCATCTTCGCGAAGTATATAAATGAATCAGGGCAAACTCCATGTGTGGTTACACCAGGATAATTGTCAGGCATACAAACCTGAGGGTCTCCAGTTTACAGTGTGGACTCCTCAGTCCAAGACACAGATTTTGTATGCCCAAATCCTGCAGATCGTTGTTGCTCATGTCCAATTCTATTAGACTGCAGTTGGAGCTGAGAATTGATGCCAACTCCACACAGCATCGCTCTGAGAGGTTACAGCCACTCAGCCTGAAGAAAGAGAAGTGATAAAAATCAATGAGACCAGATAAGAACAACCTTCCTTTGAGAGCATGCAGCCTGACAACCTGCACGCACGTGCACGCACACACACACACGCACGCCACAAGTGGCGTGCTACAAGCTTGTAGGTCTGCTATTTTGAAAAATTGAAGAACGACTGACATAGAAACAGCTTTTTCAGAAAACTGTCAGGATGTAGAAGACATTTTTAGAATCTGATCTCAGGTCAAAATGGGTTAAGTAATGTCTTGCAGAAAACAGCGAAAACAGGCTTGAAAGTAACTGTTCATATTTATTATAGTAGGTTATTGGGCTCTGTTGGGCCCTCAGGTGACAGAGGGGTAAAGTAACTGTTCATATTTATTATAGTAGGTTATTGGGCTCTGTTGGGCCCTCAGGTGACAGAGGGGTACAGTAACTGTTCATATTTATTATAGTAGGTTATTGGGCTCTGTTGGGCCCTCAGGTGACAGAGGGGTACAGTAACTGTTCATATTTATTATAGTAGTTTATTGGGCTCTTTTGGGCCCTCAGGTGACAGAGGGGTACAGTAACTGTTTTTATTATAGTAGGTTATTGGGCTCTGTTGGGCCCTCAGGTGACAGAGGGGTACATTAACTGTTCACCATCACAGAGTCTGGGGTTTGAATCCATTGTTGTTCATCCAGCTTACTCAGCATCTACACAAACGCATGCATGTTCTACTTGTTAATCGTTCTACTGCAGTAATCATATTCGTATATAAATGAATCAGGGCAAACTCCATGTGTGGTTACGCCAGGATAATTGTCAGGCATACAAACCTGAGGGTCTCCAGTTTACAGTGTGGACTCCTCAGTCCAAAACATAGATGTGTTATGTCCAAAACCTGCAGATCGTTGTTGCTCATGTCCAATTCTATTAGACTGCAGTTGGAGCTGAGCATTGATGCTAACTCCACACAGCATCGCTCTGAGAGGTTACAGCCACTCAGCCTGAAGAAAGAGCAGTGGTAAAAATCTGTTTGTATTCTCTTTTTTCTTTTCCTGTAAAATCAATATCACATAATATATTAAGGAAGTATAAACAGCATTGAAATGGTGGTTATTTCCTATAGAACTGTGACATATTTTAAGTGTATTCAGTCTTCAGTTAACCTACAGAGCTCTGTTGGAGGCTTTGACCACTGGCAGCAGCCTCAGAAGAGCCTCTTCTGAGGAACCGTATTTCTTCAGGTCAAACACGTCCAGCTCCTTTCCTGATGACAGCAACATGAAGGCCAGAGCTGACCACTGAGCAGGAGAGACAGTGGACAGACTCCCTGAGGTCAGGTACTGTTGGATCTCCTCCTCTAGAGAATGATCACCCAACTCATTCAGACAGTGGAACAGATTGATTGTTCTCTCTGGAGAGAGATTCTCCCTGATTTTCTCCTTGATGTACTGGACAGTTTTCTGATTGGCCTGTGACCTATTTCCTGTATGTTCCAGCAGTCTTTGTAAGAGAGTCTGATTGGTCTCCGATGAGAGGCCCAGCAGGAAACGGAGGAACAAGTCCAGGTGTCCATTTGGACTCTTTAAGGCCTTGTCTACAGCACTCTGGTAGAGGTTGTTTAACTGTGGTCTAAACAGCTTTGGCCACTTGGAGGTTGACAGTACATTGACGCCAGTGTTGGTGAATGTGTGAAAGACGTAAAGAGCAGCCAGAAACTCCTGGACGCTCAGATGGACAAAGCTGAACACCTTGTCCTTGTGCAACCCACCACGCACCTCTTTAAACGTCTGTGTGAACATGCCTGAGCACACTGCTGCATCATTGATATCAATGCCACACTCTTTCAGGTCTGCTTCATTGAAGATCAGGTTGCTTTTCTCCAGATGTTTATAAGCCAGTTTTCCCATTGACAGAATGGCGTGCGTGTTCTTAGCTGGACTCCAGTCATACTTGGTCTCTTTCTGTTTGGACTGAACCAGCATGAAGTGGATGTACATCTCGGGCAGGGTCTTTGGCAGCATTCCTGTCCCTTTTATTAAAATGTCCTTCAGAACTCCAGCAATGATCCAACAGAAGATTGGGATGTGACACATGATGTGGAGGATTCGTGATGTCTTGATGTGTGAGATGATTTTATTTGCCATGTTCTCATCACTAATTCTCTTCTTGAAGTACTCCTCCTTCTGGTCGTCAGTGAACCCTCTCAACTCCGTCACCCTGTCAACATACTTAGCAGGGATCTGATCGGCGGCTGCAGGTCGTGTGGTTATCCAGATGCGAGCTTTGGGAAGCAGGTTTCCCTTGATGAGATTTGTCAGCAGCATGTCCACTGACATTTTCTTTTCTACGTCAGTGCAGATCTCCCTTTTCTCGAATAGATGGCGTAGAGGAGTACAAAACTCATCCAGCCCATCGAGGATGAACATAACGTTAGACCCTTTTCCGCTGCAAATATCTGCCTTGTTGATTTCACCAAAAAAATCACGAAGAAGTTCCATCAAGCTGTATTTCATCTCCTTCTGCTTGACATTCAGCTCTCGGAAAGTGAATGGGAACAGGAAGAGGATATCCTGGTTGGCTATGTCATCTGCCCAGTCCTGAGCATACTTCTGAGTTAAGGCTGTTTTACCAGAGCCAGCCACTCCCTTCATCAGCACTGTTTTGATTTCAGCTTCCCCAGGTAAAGGTTTAGTGATGTCTAGAGACTTGATTGGTGTTTCTGGTCTGGATGTTTTTCTGGACACAGTTTCAATCTGGCTGACCTCATGTTCCTTGTTGACCTCTCCACTAGCTACCACTGTGACATTGACCTCTGTGAAGTCCTGGTTCAGAGGTGTTTCTTCTGGGTTTTCCTCAGGTCGTTTCCACTCAATCAGATACTGTCCCTCCTTCTTCAGAAAATACTTGAGTAGTTGGGGAGTAAGGATTTCTAAATAACCAAAGAACAGAGGACACCAGTAAGTGCATGCTATGATAAATGTGGTCCTCAAATGAGTGGACTTGGTAATTATATTCATGGCTCTGCTGCTGTAGATGCTGAATTATTAGTGTGGTTGCCCTAAAGGGCAACCAGACTATTGTAATTGGAACACTTTATTCACCTGGAGTAACCTTTATTTTGAAATGCTACTCCTCCCACAGTTTTGACTGTACGCACTGGACCCATATGTCAAATTGACCGGCTTCATCGGGAAGGATGTGCTTGTATTTTTTTAAGAGAAATGTGTCATAGTTTAATTGATATGAATTTATTAGTGAATAGAATTTCCCCATTGACATGAATGGGAAAATGCGATTTTTCGCATTTTGTCACATTCAAGTATTTTTTCCTCAGAGACTGTAAGCACTATAGTTACAAAACTTGGAGGGTAGGTTCATAATAATTACTAAAATTAATCAACTTATAATGTTATCGGTCGGCCTCATGGTGGCGCTATAACAGCCCACTTTACATTTTGGCTTATAACTCTTGAACCGTAGGTTGTAAAATCCAAATTATTTTTTCCCTGATTTCCTTGAGTCATGACGCATCTCCTCATATAGGCCACGCCCATTTGCGTCATGATAGATTTTCCGCCATTTAGAATTTTCTCCAAAACACACTTTTTGCTCCTCCTCCTACAGATTTTGTCCAAATCTCACAAAAATTGGTACACATGATCTCTGGACCCATCCGATTAAAACACCAACTAGCAGAATTTTGGTAGTGCATATCGTTCGGCCGTAATCGTCGTCCGAAGTTAGTAGGAGGGGCCTATATCACAAAAAATGCCATAAATCACGAACGAAATGTCCAATCCATCCCCAATTTGAATCACATGTCGCGGGTGGTTCAATCAACCAAGTACCAAAAGCAATTCTATTTTCATCCATAGGGGGCGCCGCAAATGCGAGAAATGTAACCGTTTGTCGCAAAAACATGATTTTTGGGGGGATAAATCCCCTCCGAATTACTTACGCATGATCGCAGGGGTGACGCGACATTGCAATTGGCTGGCAATATCAGTGGGAGGGGCATATGTAAGCCACTGCGGCAACCACAATTTGCAATTTTTTTTAATTGCGACCTTTCTAGTATTAATTTATAAACTTAAAATCTCTATCCTCTCTTCACCTACCTGTTGGTGTGGTTTTAAACCCCTCCACTAGATCAATCCTGTGTATCTTTGTCAGAACATTCAGCATGATCTGAGTTTCTCTACCAGGGTAGCTCTGCACGATCAGGTCCACTGTGTCTGTCCTCTTGGCGTTCTCCAGAACACTCTTTGTGAGCGGCTTGAGACCTTCAACATTTTCAGGCTCTTGTAGATGCCACTTGAACCTGTCAAACTCATCCTGAAGCAGATGATCCAGAGTATCCAACATGCGCTGCTTAAGTGTCCCCATGGTGGATTCTGTTACAAACACACAATGTTAACATGTCAGCTTCATTAGTGTGGTTGCCCAAAGGGCAACCAGACTATTGTAATTGTAACACTTTATTATTATTAGTGTGGTTGCCCTAAAAGGGCAAAAAGGGCAAAGGCCCTAAAAGGGCAACCAGACTCATGTAATTGGAACACTTTATTCCACTGGAGTAACCTTTTGTTTGACGCACTACTCCTCCCACAGTTTTGACTGTACGCACTTGAGCCATATCTCAAATTTACCGGCTTCATCGGGAAGGATGTGCTTGTATTTTTTTAAGAGAAATGTTGTATAGTTTAATTGATATTAATTTATTAGTGAATAAAATTTCCCCATTGACATGAATGGGAAAATGCGATTTTTCGCATTCTCACATTCAAGTATTTTTTCCTCAGAGACTATAAGCACTATAGTTACAAAACTTGGAGGGTAGGTTCATAATAATTACTAAAATTAATCAACTTATAATGTTATCGGTCGGCCTCATGGTGGCGCTATAACAGCCCACTTTACGTTTTGGCTTATAACTCTTGAACCGTAGGTCGTAAAATCAAAATATTATTTTCCCTGACTTCCTTGGGCCATGACGCATCTCCCCATTTGCGTCATGATAGATTTTCCGCCATTTTGAATTTTCTCCAAAACACACTTTTGGCTCCTCCTCCTACAGATTTTGTCCAAATCTCACAAAAATCGGCACACATGCTCTCCGGACCCATCCGATTAAAACACCAACTGCAGTATTTTGGTAGTGCGTATCGTTCGGCCGTAATCGTCGTCCAAAGTTAGTAGGAGAGGCCTATATCACAAAAAATGCCATAAATCACGAACGGAATGTCCAATCCATCCCAAATTTGAATCAGCAATTCCATTTTCATCTATAGGGGGCGCCGCAAATGCGAAAACTTTAACCATTTCTCGCAAAAACATGATTTTTTGGGGATAAATACCCTCCGAATTACTTGCGCATGATCGCAGGGGTGAAGCGACATTGTAATTGGCTGGCAATATCAGTAGGAGGGGCATATGTAAGCCACTGCGGCAACCACACTTTGCAATTTTTTAAAATTGCGACCTTTCTAGTGAATATTGCTGCTGAATCTTCCATGTGACGTCTTATTAATTATTATTTAAACTAGGCATAGAGCTGTCAATGTTTCTTGTAGAATTGATAAAAACAAAATGAGATGGAATTGTATTTCTGTTCTGACACTTTGTTTATTATAGGGGCATAAAACCCTATAGCCTATGTTAGTTTTCCACACCAGGTTAAGAACTACAGGGTAAAAACATGGCAGGCTACAGAAGTATACAGTGATGTAAGCAACACAGCTGCAGCTAATTAAATAAATAGTGCGTGTGTGTTAGATTTTAATTTGTGTGCCAATAATATCTATTGAAATTGCACATTGGCATGCCCTTGGCTATGGACACACCTATGAAAATCTAAGGAAGTATGTGATGTCTTTCTTGCCTATCATTCTGTTACAGGATGTGATACAACTGACTTCAGTTGGAATTGTGCCAGTCTTTTTGCAACAGCTTGAGAACATTATCCTCTTCATGCAGAGAGTCATGTAACCCAGGAAAAGTGGGGAAGACGTGCATGTGGAAACGTGAATAAGAATGTATGAGCAACAGATGGTACATACATCTGGAGAGAATGTCTTCAGCAAGATATTGATTACTCAATGGCTGACAGACCATGGTCTTGTCATAGTTTGCTTCTCCTGTTCACATTTTCCAACAAGCCTGGGCAGAAAAGCTCCCATAGGAAGTCAAAGTGTGGAGAGGAAGCTAATGATGAGAGCTCGGAAAGTCAAGAAAGAAGGACACAAAAGAATGTGGCCATGCCCGGGTGGGGCTTAAACACTCGGCTGATTGCTAATCAGAGCATGGCCACCACAGGTGATGTGTCTTTAGGCTCCATTCATTCTTAACTCTGGGGGAGCCCGGGTTGGAACTGGGAACCTTGTGGTTCCCATCCAGTCAATCTACCCCTGAACCACTGCCGCCCCGTATGGTCAGACTAAGACTGAAGAAGTCAAATAATGTATTAATTATGGCCTTAACAGGGATCTCACAGTTATACAAGGTATACCTCGTGTTTCTGAGTTCAGCAGGGAGACAGCAACAGGAAAGAAGCTGTCCTGAGCCTACTGGTACGGGAGCCATCCGGGCTGGGGTAATGCAAGGGGATCCTAGCCCCCTTTCTCTTCATCATAGTCCTGCACTATGCACTCAAGAAGGCCATCAGTGGACAAGAGCAGGATCTTGGCTTCACTCTAACACCAAGGAGGTCGAGATGACACCCCAAAGTAGTCCTGACAGATCTGGACTATGCAGACAACATCAGCCTGCTCTCTGACAACGTGCAGCAAACACAGGAACTCCTGACCAGAGTGGAGTCCGAGTGTGCCAACGTGGGCCTCAGGTTAAATGCCAAGAAAACTGAGGTTATCACCTATAAGATCTCACTGGATCATCAACCTCTGACAACAGGAGAAACTGTACTGAAGGAGGTCATGGACTTCAAGTACCTGGGCGTTGAGTTGACCAACCGAGCAGGATCTAAAAGTGAGGAAGTCACTTGCATGGAGGGCCCTGAATGGCATGACCAGTGTATGGAACTCCAATGTCCCCCGACAAATCAAACTCTTCTTCTATGCAAGGGTGGAATCTGTTCTCCTATATGGCAGCGAATGCTGGACCCTGAAGCCAACCCTGCAGAAGTCTCTAGACGGGTGCTACACCAGAATGCTGCGTGCAGTACTTAATTAACATCAGCAAGAGCGTGTTACCAACAATACCCTGTATGAGGGAATAATAGGGTGAGCCAGAAAGTAGCAGCCAGGAGAATGAGACTAGCAGGACACTGCCAAAGACATCAAGAGCTGCCAGCCAGCAAAGTAGTGCTGTGGGAACCAACACATGGGCATCGATCAAGGACGTCCAACATTAACATATGTGGATGTACTCAAGAAAGACGCAGGAGCGCAAAGCACCAACGAGCTGGCCAGATGTATGGAGAACCAGGATGACTGGAAGCGACGATGGAGGGCTCGTCTGAGGACGACCTAGAGAGAGTTGTGTGTGAAACACGAACGCAAGGACAACACAAGAGACGGTCGCGGCCACACAGCCAACTCAAGGTATGGCCACTGAGCCGACTTGGGGACCCAATGCAAGGACAACACAAGAGACGGTCACGGCCACACAGCCAACTCAAGGTACGGCCACGGAGCCGACTTGGGGACCCAACACAAGAGACGGTCACGGCCACACAGCCAACTCAAGGTACGGCCACGGAGCCGACTTGGGGACACAACGCAGCTCCTCCAAGGAAAACAAACAAATTAACGGAGCTGAACGTGAATCCCCCCCACCGCCCACCCCTTTTTTTCCCTCACTGTATATGTTTCTTTTCCCTTTTTACCTCCTTTATGATGAATTCCTGTTCTGTCTATATAGAAGTGTCTATTTGTACGTCTATTTGTACGTCTCTAAATGTTTTTGATGATTTGAACATGGTGGACCCTATTGGAAACAAGTGTAATGCTTAATTGGGTCGTCCACTCACAGTTAACAGCCTTTGTATTGAGTTTGTGCTTGAAATGTACTGTAATTCTGCAAACTGTTAATAAATTCTTCAATCAATCAATCAATCAAATAAAAGTGTATCATCCATCCTCTCCATCATTAAGTCACAGTTAAAGCTGTGACTTTCATACTGCTCTCTAGGGTGTTTCATAACTCACCACTGTTAGCTGAGTCTTCTGATGGAAGTACAGCTCCTGCATAAGAAGAGGAGTAATGAAGTGAGCTCAGTGAGTTGACATAACATTCATGTAATTGGATTATTGTCATTATCTATGGGGCAAATACATTCATGTATTGCCAGTGGAACTATCACATGTTCCTGGTAAAAAATAATATTGAATGTGTCAACCTTTTCCCCAGTAAATATATTTCCAAAGATGCTATAATTAACCCATATGAACAAATCACAATATTAAGGTTCATAGGCCAACATAATATTTATGTTGAATGGCACAGAAATGTAGAAAATGCTTACTGAAATTAACCCATTCACTACCACTGGCGTAAATGTACGTCACATCCAATCCAGCGGTTAAGCGCCAATGACCTAAAGCTATGTTGCCTGGTCTGGTCTTTATAGTGGTTTATGATAGATCACACTCATGTGCTATATACTGTAGATTAGCTCTGGGTTATTAGGCTATAGACTCTATAGCACTCTATAGTATAGAGTAAACAGAAAATGAACCGGAAACGAGATGGCCACGCCCGTAAACATCAAGTTGTTTACCTTTTTTCAAATGACTTTATCTCGGATTCCTTTCTCCATCATGTTAAAGCTGTGACTTTCATACTGCTCTCTAGTGTTGTCAGTTAAATCAAATGTTTCATAACTCACCACTGTTAGCTGAGTCTTCTGATGGAAGTACAGCTCCTGCATAAGAAGAGGAGTTGACATAACAGTATGACATTCATGTAATGGATTCTTGTCATAATCTATGAGACAAAGACGTTTTTTAAGGTAGACCACACCAATGCAACTCATACGGCATGTTAAGGGGGCATTTAGGTTTTTGTCACCATAGTAATTTAGTAAATGCTGCATCCATGGTTTGGAGAGGGCACTTTTCACCAACGGCCAAAAGGGCAGGGGCTGAAGCCCCCTTTCATGTCTATGTGTGCAGTGTGCACGTGTGTGATGGCGTATGTATGGGCTTGCAATCAGATGCAGCATTCTGTCGTGACTGTGTGGCCGTACCGTACCATTCGACTGTCAAATACCTAGCCAGACTGTACCAAGTTGTCAAGAAAGAGAGAGGGGTGTGACGTAGAGGTGGGCAAAAAAGATATATCGCAATATATCGCCACAATATTAAAATCAAATCGCAAAGTTATTTATTTATTTATTTAATATTTAATAAAGACTAACCGTTATCTGGCTGCAAAGTAGTTTATTGAACTATATATTTGCTTAGAATTGTTTTCAAATGTTCCAGTATAATAGTCTGTAGGGCTGTAGTCCAATGTAGTCCAGTTCTATAGTATAATAGTCTGTAGGGCTGTAGTCCATTGTAGTCCAGTTCTATAGTATAATAGTCTGTAGGGCTGTAGTCCAATGTAGTCCAGTTCTATAGTATAATAGTCTGTAGGGCTGTAGTCCAATGTAGTCCAGTTCTATAGTATAATAGTCTGTAGGGCTGTAGTCCATTGTAGTCCAGTTCTATAGTATAATAGTCTGTAGGGCTGTAGTCCATTGTAGTCCAGTTCTATAGTATAATAGTCTGTAGGGCTGTAGTCCATTGTAGTCCAGTTCTATAGTATAATAGTCTGTAGGGCTGTAGTCCATTGTAGTCCAGGAAGAACTGACATTCTGTACTGTGATGTGTGTGACAAAACACACTCCAACATCATGTGTATTATGTCCTCGACTTCATTAAAATAGGATCTGGGTGAATAATCTGTAAAGTTGCCTGTAAAGTTTCTTTGAATGTTTTCCTTTCTTGACAATGCATTGCATTACATTATTCTCATTATGAACATCCATGTATATGTATGATTTCATTAAAGATGGAGTGCCACAATTTTTTTTCCCACCCCAAAACATGATCATCAGGTATTATTATAATATAAGGAGGAAGAACTTTTCCCAAAAAGTGTACAGTATTTGTACACTAGTTCATTAAGTATGCCTGGTTTGCCTGGTGGGTGGTGATGGGTGGTGATCCACCTGAACTGAAGCCGCACCCACAGCTGTAGTTGTATGATAAAGGGGGAGGGGTTAGGGGAGGAGCTGATAGTGTGATGTCACTATATTACTGTTTATTTAATTGGCCCATTTGACTGTCAAGGGTTCAGCCTCCAAGAAGAAACCCTAAATACAAAGTTAATACACCATTGCACATAAAAACGACTCCAGGGTGTCTAATGAAGTAGGGGAGAGCCGCCATGGTTGTAACACTTTGCACATTTCACTCTTTTACTCAGAGATCCGTTTATCTACATATGTAATATGTTTAGGCAACGGACCTACACATGTCTGCTAACATAAACCACTTCAAGTTTTTCAATTGATAAAACAGGTCGGGAGTTATTAAACCGAACGTAGACACTGTTCCAGTGTTACATTTGCAGATTAATTGTAACGGCATGCGCGATAAATGTAACAACGCTAAAAAACATCATTAAACATATCGTTTTCAGCTTAAAGCAATTATATTTCATTGAAGCAACTCCTTAACATTGTTTTCATACCATGGATGTGATAAGAAAATGTATCAAACATAAGGGAATTATTAAATAGTACCGTGTGTACCAGTTTGGGCGTTTGAGTCAGTTCAATGGGAAAATACATTGATTACACAACAAAGTTTGATTGATTGAGTTGTACAATGTTATACAACCCTAAACTAATTTAGAATACACTCTGTAATGAAAGACAGCTGACTGAACATAATATTGTGGCCAATATGTCAAATATGTAAATATTACATATAATGGTATGGCGTGTGTTACAATTGACCCACTTTTGCAAGTTGTTCTTTGGCGTTGCTTACAGACCAGAATGAACGTGCATTCCGTATAAACACGATGCAAACTAATGAAGAACATAAGCATGAAGACATCCATGTGGATTTGTATTCACCAACATCAAAGAAAAAAATTGTAGCCCACATATACTCCAGGTGTAACATTTTATGCATTTGGCGGCTCTCCCCTACTGTCACCTCATAGACACATGAAAAACTGGAAAAATACAACAATTGTGGCACTCCATCTTTAAGACATATTGATGCAATATTGTTGAATATGATAATGCATAACCAATTGCTCCTTGTTGATAGCAGGTGGTCCTGATAGTAGCTGAGGAAAGCCATTCTGGCCCAAACGTGTCCACTCTATGGGACTGCTACTATGAATAATATTGAGGTTGTAAAAAATAATAATAATTTAGTTGTACATGTGTTCTTACCAAGGCTCACCAGCAGGTGGGGCACATGTTGTTCAAGGGCACTGTAAAACGCTGCTCTGATACGAGGTCCACCTTTATCTATCCCGCCTGTGTACAGTTCCCTCATTTGGTCCATGGTTGTCTTCTCAGCTTTAATCGTGGCATAGTGCTCAGGATGGACCATTTTTCCTAGACTGTCTACTATAGGCATGACCATGGAAACCTTTTGAATAAACGCTGCCCTGTGCTGGATCACAAAATGGGCTGTGACCCAAGCTATCTGCATTTCTACATCCTCACATGCATAGTGTAACAACTGGTGTATTTGGTATATCTTTATGTATAAAGCTCACCTTTTTCTGCATCCTTTTTGTCTGAAGTCAAGCTGACAACAGCATCCTGTTGTACAAAGTCATGTTATTTCAATCATATCATCCCTGAAGCACTATTAAACAATATCATGTCTTGTATGGTATTCACTACATTAGTGGTTTTACACCTACAACCAACCACCTGCATTTTTGGTGCTATATTTTATATACCTGTAGACTAGTAATATCCCATTTGTTGTTTTTGATTGATTGATTGATTGATTGATTGATTGATTGATTGAAATATGTATTAACAGTTTGCAGAATTACAGTACATTTCAAGCACAACACAATACTGTTAACTCTGAGCGGACGACACCATAAAGCACTACACTTAGGGTATTAGGGCCCAACATTTTCAAAATGGTAAAAAGGGGAAAAAAGGGGGAAAAAACATATACAGTGAGGGGAAACGGGGGTGGGTGGAGGAATCAGATTTTACGGGGTCCAGTTTCTAATTGCAGCCACCCATAGGTGCCTTTTGAGAGCGGTTTTGATGGAGTCAAGGGATTTGCATGTCTTAATGACTGTTGGTAGGGCGTTCCACATGTTGGTGGCATAGGAGCGAAATGAGTCCCTTGTTTGTGCAGAATCTGGGTTGCACATGGTTTGTTGAACTCCCTCTGGTGATGTGGGTGTCGACTATGTTGGCATTAAAGAAGTATTTAGACAGGTGTATCTTGGTGGTGTATCGAAGCTTGTGGACCAGACCCATTGCAATATGCTGTACTATGCTTTTCTATTTTGAATGCAGAAACATTTATGAATATCCAATATAATATCCAAACCTGTATGTGTAAAACACAGACAGTAAAGCTACAGTCATGATGTGTGTGGTCATCTGAAAGCTGTCTGAGGAAAAACATTGAAGATTTTTACCTGCTCTGAGGAAACTGCAGTTTCTCCAGGATTAACTTCATCCACTCTGGACTCCATCTCTTCACACTGCTGTGGAAAGAGGTGTCCATGTCATTACTGAGGAAACTGTGTGTGTGTGTGTGTGTGTGTGTGTGTGTGTGTGTGTGTGTGTGTGTGTGTGTGTGTGTGTGTGTGTGTGTGTGTGTGTGTGTGTGTGTGTGTGTTTGCGTGCGTGCGTGCGTGCGTGCGTGCGTGCGTGCGTGCGTGCGTGCGTGCGTGTGAGCTAGGGCTGGGATTTGTTCGATGTTAACGCTTCCCTTAACGGTTCCTAATATATTTTTCCCCCTATTTCTCTGACATACATTATGCTTATATTATAACTAATAACCTAACCAAGTACATAATAAACACAAATTCAGTTATTGTAATTGCACTTTACAAATTATGAGGTGGCACTATTATTTAAACTTCACCACCACCACCACCAGCAGCTAGCCACCACAACAATATAATTGTTGCAATTTGTACTGTATATTGCAATTTGTACTGTATATTAAATATACAGTACAGATTGCAATAATGATATTGTCATGGTGACAAATGTTGTGTCTTTAATGTTCAGATTAATTAATTCAGATTGTCGGAATCGGGTCTGAAACGGACCCGGTTCCGAATCCCAACCCTGGTGTGAGCGTGCGTGTGAGTGTGCGTGAAAGAGAGACCGACCAATACAGAACAAGCTTATCACTCTCTCCCCATCCATCCAATCCCAGCTAGAGAGGGTGAGATCTGCTGAGCCTTTAGAACGATACCTAACAACTGACCAGGTAGCTGACCAATCAGTGCAAGACAAAATGCCAACAATCACATTATTTTGTCATTTCGAACCCTTAAACTGATGCCGAATATAGCAGATCTACAAGCTTGTAAATCGACTATTTTTGGTGCTCCACTAAGATATATCAGGCATAGGTCTTACTAGATTTAGAGGCCCCAACCTCTATACTATATCTAAATGGGACTGCATTTATATAGCACCTTCCTCCGAAGCACTTTACAATGTACTTCTCATTCACACATCAATGGTGGAGGAAACCATGCAAGGCACCAACCACTAAAGGCACAAGGAATTTGCACACTCACGCACAAACACACACACACAGACAGACTGTGCGGGCACAAATAATTGTCTCTCACGCACGCACGCACACACGCACACACGCACACACACGCACACACACACACACACACACACACACACACACACACTCACACACACACACACACACACACACACACACACACACACACACACACACACACACACACACACACACACACACACACACACACACACACACACACACACCTTTGTACAGTACCAGAACGGTTGACTCATGGGTACACTGTAGTATGGTTTTCACCGGCACAAAAAAACGAGAACATATAACACCAGTTTTAGCTGAACTTCACTGGCTCCCTGTCATTTTTAGAATAGATTTTAAGACTATTTTATTTACTTATAAATCCCTGCACGGCCTAGCCCCCTCTTATTTAACGGAACTTCTCGTCCCTTACACCCCACAAAGGGCACTGAGGTCAACAGACAAGCTGCTCCTGGAAGCTCACAAAACGAACCTCATGGAGTAGGGGCGACCGTGCCTTTGCCTCTGCTGCTCCTAGGCTCTGGAATAGTCTGCCCTTCAATATAAAAAATGCAAACTCTGTTGAGTCTTTTAAATCACTTCTTAAAACACATTTTTATTATTTGGCTTTTAATCGCACCTAATGTTTGTTTTGTTTTATTGCACTTTCGTTATTGTGGCATTAATTACTGATGTTTTTGTTTTTGTTGTTGTGGTATAAATTGTTGATGTTTTTGTCTCACCCTGTACAGCACTTTGGTCAATTTCGATTGTTTTAAATGTGCTTTATAAATAAAGTTTGATTTGATTTGATGGTTTGGGCTGTAGATCAAAGTGAGTATAACAACCGTCACAGTGACATTCACTCTTGACTTTACAAATGAACTGGAACAGCACCAATAATACACAATACAGTCAAAAATGTATTCTAATCGCCTGCATAAAACAAAAGGTTGTGTAGCCATTTACTAATTATGAAAAAAGTCGAGACGTACAGTAGCCTATTTGGAATTGAATTGTTATATGTTCAAATGGTTTATTGGCGCTTTAACAAAACTACCATACCAAATATATTGTAGGCTACAACTGTAATAAAATACCAATAATGGAAGTCAATAATGAAAGTAGCTATTCCTAATAATAAACTCAATGTGTTAAGTGATATACTGTAGTGTACTGTAGTAGTGACTGAGACAACAGGAAGAAAAGCAAAGCCAAGTGACAGCTGTGTAAGCCAGTGAAGCCCACATTGACCAATGTGAGCCCCACCCCAAAATGAGTTTGACAAGCATGGTTTAAAATTAAAACAATGTTTTTGCTGAGATTATAACAGATTTAAATACTTTGAATGAGGATAGACACATTCATCATTTTGTGCGTAATTTTCAATTTTAATATGTAACTGTTCCTCAAATAATTCACAATCTTTCTGATACTCGATGCTGGAATTTTTTACATAATTGAATTAATCCTTACTTATTTCAAACTTCTATTGTTATCTGAACAGGCGTCATATGAGTTTTCAGTTTAGTTTCATGTTACTGTAGGCTATATGTGTAAAACACATGATGTGTGTCATCATCTGAAAGCTGTCTGAGGACAAAGGTTGAAGATGTTTACCTAATCTGAGGAACCTTCAGTTTCTCCAGGATCACGTGTGTATGTGTGTGTGTGTGTGTGTGTGTGTGTGTGTGTGTGCGCGCGTGTGTGTGCTTACAAAATGTGTGTGTGTGTGTGTGTGTGTGTGTGTGTGTGCTTACAAAATGTGTGTGTGTGTGTGTGTGCGCGTGCGTGCGTGCGTGCGTGCGTGCGTGCGTGCGTGCGTGCGTGCGTGCATGCGTGCGGTTAAAATTGGTTATTTCATTGATAAACCATTACCTGAAATCTGAATTACACCCGAATTATTCTGTTCAACAAATAAATGAATTGTCTTTCCTTGGGTTGAAACTAAGTGAGTGTCATTCTTGCTGCACTATTTAACTTCCCTTTTCTACACCCACATTTTAACCCGGTTTCCTGAGCAATTGTGCTGACATTTTTACCATTGAGCTAATAGAGCCAGGCTGCTTGCTCAGGGGATACGTTGAATCTTATGGAGGCATAAAGCTGCCAAAATTCAATTGAAATGGCAAATACAAAAAGTCAATTGAAATAAGAGAAATGCTTTTTCATTTTCACGTCATTAATGCATTTCTTGGGACAAAAATAAATCTAAAATGCAATAGCATTATTTACATTTAATCTACAGATGTGCTCATTCTATGACACAATAGAGAGTATGCGCATGCTTAAAGTGAATGGCACATCGAGTGGCAAATCGAGTGGCAAAGCAACATGCAAAGTGAGTTTAACATTGTTTAATGTTGTTTAATGCAATCTGATATGACGTTTCTGTGTGGATGTCTGGGCTGTCAAGGCCAGAAAGTAGTTTTTTTGCCAGCAAATTAGTGGGCAATAATTAAAATGAAAATGCAATTTAGACAATTCAAATGAAATAAGAGAAATGCTTTTTAACCTTCAGATAATGAACACATTTAAGTGAAAATATAATGCAATAGCATTTACATTTCATCTCCAGGTGTGCTCCAGGGGTGGCGGTGGCTCAGGGGTAGAGTGGCTGGATGGCAACCTTGCGGTTGCCAGTTCGAACCCGAGCTCCCCCAGAGTTAGTGTCGAAGTGTCCTTGAGCAAGACACTGAACCCCTAATTGCTCCTGATGTGCTGGTTGGTGCCTTGCATGGTTTCCGCTGACATCGGTGTATGAATATGTGTGTGAATGGGTGAATGTAATGCACAATCTATGTAAAGCGCCTTGGATAAAGGCCCTATATAAATGCACCATTTACCATTTTTGCTCATTCTATGACAGAATGAAAAAGCAAAAGCTAATAACATTGCATTTTAATTTTCAAATTGGCGTGTGTACTATTTGAAAATGCAAATGCAATGCGATTTACTTTTGCTTTTTCATTTGGTCATAGAGTGAGCACACTTGGAGATGAAGCAAAAGCAACTAAATCACATTGCAATTTCCTTTTCAAATCGTACACACGCCAATTTGAAAATGAAAATGCAATGTGATTTGCTTTTGCTTCATCTCCATCTTCATTCTATGACCGAATGAAAAAGCAAAAGCAAATCACATTGCATTTTCATTTTCAAGTCGTACACACGCCAATTTGAAAATGCAAATTCAATGTAAATTGCTTTGGCTTTTTCATTCTGTCATAGAATGAGCACACCTAGAGATGAAATGTTATTGAAATTTAAGTGAAATTATATTTTCACTTAAATGCGTTCAATATCTGAAGGTTAAAAAGCCTTTCTCTTTCTCTTTCTAAATTGCATTTTCATTGTAATATTGCCCACTAATTCGCTGGGCATTTTTTGAAAATTGAAAATCAAATGATCTTTTAATTGTGTCATAGAATGAGCACATCTAAATGTAAATGCTATTGTATTTTAGATTTATTTTTGTCTCATGAAATGCATTAATGACCTGAAAATGAAAAAGCATTTATCTTATTTCAAATTTACTTTTTGTATTTGCCATTTCATTTGAATTGTGGCAGCTCTTGACCATCAGGTCACAATGTGTGTCAGAGGTGAGACATGACCTTTGACAAAGAATCTGAATGTCTCAAAAGAAGAGCAGGGAGACACAATATACAACCACCTTTGAATTAACACTCTACCAAGAGATAGGGAAAAAAATACATTTTATTTAGCACAAAAAGCTCAATACCGACAGCCTAGTCTAGATAGTGCATTCATGAATGTATATGTATGGCCAATACAAAAAACTATATACCAAAATTTCCAAACCACACCCCTGGCTGCCGGACTATAATTGTCCCTTCGGACGGGTACAGACATGCGGGATGCAATGCATGTCGGGAGCAACGTGTGATTTGTGCATGTCAGACTTTTGGGTGTGTCGGATAAGCGTGTGCACCCCCTTCGGGCTTGGTCCCTTAAAAAAAAGTGGCAAGACGCTGAACCCCTAATTGCATTGCCTTGCATGTTTTTGTCTGCCATCGGTGTATGAATGTGTGTGTGTGAAATTAATGCGTGAATGTAATGCACAATCATTGTAAAGCACCTTGGATAAAGGTGCTATAAATGCTTTTACTAATCAGGGCTGCCAATTCTCATGCATTTCTCTCACGCACCATGACGCACGAGTAGTAGCCTAGTAAACATTGCTTCGAAATATTGGTCATGGAAGAAAATAGCCTCCACAACGTGAAGTGAGTGAGTATCAGTTCATCTCGTGCGTGAGGATTGAGGAACGGTGCGGGGACAAAGTTAACTCCTCCGTGTGTAATACACACATACACACTGTGTATAGGTGTGTGTACATATGTGTGTGTGTGTGTGTGTGTGTGTGTGTGTGTGTGTGTGTGTGTGTGTGTGTGTGTGTGTGTGTGTGTGTGTGTGTGTGTGTGTGTGTGAGTGTGTGTGTGTTGTGAACTTGTGTGTGTGTGTGTGTGTGTGCGAGAGAGAAAAAGAGAGAGAGAGCGGCAGTCGGCAGAGAGAGAGGGGGGCGGGTGGGGGGAGAGAGAGAGAGATAGAGAGAGAGAGATAGAGATAGAGAGAGAGAGGAACAAAACGATCCACTGTTAGCCTACACTAGGAGTGCTGTCATGATAATGTTTTTCTTTTTTTGTGGCAACTAAATATTAAAAATCGTTAAAACAGGCCAAATCAACGTTAAAAAGGCCAAATGTTTGCAGTTTATACTGATGTCTATGTCGCAGCATCGGCCATCTCCCTGGAATGCTACTGTATTAGGCCAGTCAATCTAAGATTTGTCCCAAAAGAAATTGCAATAGTAATTATTCAAGGTTTTTTTATGATCTTAGAGTCATACAAATAACATATTAAAATTGTGAATTATGTACATTTTGGATCACAGTAAATTCAGGGTTTGAAAGTTGGGTATCATTAACATCCTATAAGGCGAAAATGTCTAATTTTAATTATGCTTTAAGTTGCATGTAATGTGTCAAACTAGGGGTTATTCATGATTCAGAATCCATTGCAAGCATTAGTTTTCTCCTTGGGCTAAAAACGGCCATAGCCATCATCACAAATGTGATGAGGTCAGCACATTTGGGCACATTGGGCACATTAAGGCTAAGTGGCTGTGGCCGTTTTTAGCCCAAGGAGTGTTTTTTGTGCATAACTAATGCTTGCAACTGATTCAGAATCATGAATAACCCCTAGTTTGACACGTTAAATGCTACTTAAAGCATAATTTAAATTGGACATTTTTGCCTTAATAGGATGTTAATGATACCAAACCTTCAACCCCTGAATTTACCATGATCCTTTCCAAAATGTATATAATTCACAATTTTTTATATGTTATTTGGATGACCCTAAGGATCATAAAAAACCTTGAATGATTACTATTGCAATTTACTTTTGGGTCATGCTCCTTTTTAGCTTAGATTGATATGCATACTGTAGATATGCATCAAGAGAAACAAAGAGACCTCTGTCGTAGCCTGCTGACAGAAGAGATGGCAGACTGCATTGTGCAGCTACACTGTTTTACAGGCTGTGATGTCAACTCCGGTTTCTATGGCAAAGGGAAATAATCAGTGTATGACAAGGTAGCAAAGAGCTCTGTGGCACGGCAGAAGCTTTCAAGGTGGAGATAGCCTTGACCTTGAGAAGGAGGTAGAACTTCATATAGAACTGCATAAACAAGACAGGTGATCTGCTGCCAAGTGGAAGACAATGACAAAACATAATTTATCCATCTCCCTCCAGATGCAGATAGCCTACTCCAACACTGCCTCCGCACCAACTTGGCGTATATCTATAGTGCTCCACCCCACACTGAAGCACCACCCATGGACACTTGGACATGGTTGGGAGTTAGTGGGTGGTCGCTGTTGTCCTGTCCGCCACATGCGACCTGCACCAGGGCCAGTTGAAGAGTACAAGGAAGTTGAGAGTGAGGAGGAGGAGGATGATGCACAGAAGAGGAGGGTGGAGTCATCTGAATCTGATGATTCAGAAACCAGTGACACAAATGCTCTGACACATGTGTTTTGTGTCTGTAAAAAATTTAAACCCCAAATAAATTACTTTCCTATTCAAAAGTTATATTTTCTCTTTACTGGATGGCGGCCATCTTGAATTTTGGGGCCAAACGAGGTCTTATGATTAAAATGGTGTCAGATTTGGAATCCTCATGGTTGACTTGTATGAAAAAAGTGTCTTCATACATGATTCTACGTCACCTGGATGGAAATCCTTTATAAAGGGTCCTTAGAGGTCAAATCAATCATCAAAACATCCTTCCCAGAGGATGGTCACAGAACATCCGTTTATGACTCTACTACATGCCAGGGCTTGACATTAACGTTTTGAGGCACTTAAGTACATTTCCCATTCACTTGTCCGGGCAAAAAAGTCACTTGTCCGGAGCACAAGCACACATAAATACATTTTAAATCAACTAACTGTAAGTAGGTTTTGGTGAATACATGTTTGAATATTGGATGAATATTCTCAGGTTATAAGTTAATATCCCTAGAATGTCTGTGATCTGTCGGCAAGCCTGATCAATTTGTATGAGTCGGGACTATTCAAAGTACAGGCCTGACTAGGAATTAAGCCTACAGTGGTTTATAAAAGATTAAAAGAGCTTGTGCTTAGTTGTCAGTGAGGGAGAGAAAGGGGAACTGATACTGTAGCAGCAGTGAGAAAGATTCTGAAGACAGGAAACTAGACAGGAAACAAGGGGCTCGTATCTAGGCAGGTTGCTAAGGAAACGTGCAGCAGAGAGCCATAGTAGCTGTTAAAGGCCGTAGGAACTAAACATGTCATTTTAGAAAATAGTATTCATTGATTGCAACAGTAACTTTGAGGTAAAAAGGCAGTAAAGTAAAGTAATGAATTAATGTATGGGAGAATAGTGAGGCCACAGGGGCATGCTAATTAAACTAGTAGCCTCGGAAACCCAGACATTTTGATTTACAGGGAGAAAAAAAAAGTCTGGGTCCGAGTCCACTTCAGCATAGAGTAGCGCAAACGTCGATCACTCTCTGCTGATTTCTGATCGTCTGCACCTTTGTTAAATTGATGCACACACGCACACCCTACACACACACACACACTCCTCTCTCTCTCTGTCGCTCTAATTAATTAGTCTCATGTCCAGCTGCTGCGCACAGTTTCTCCCAGCGGATCCTGCCGGGAGCTGCCTATGCCATAGAAAGCATAGGTGAGTTCCAGGCTATGAAACTAGTGACTACTTTTTTTTCGGCATTGAAACCTTTCTGCCAGAATCTTCGAATGGATATGAATCTAGAGTACAATATATCTGACTCCAAGTCTTACTGTAGGAATTAATTGCTGGGTGAGTACACACACAGTGCTTCAAGTTTAAATGGATATGAATCTAGAGTACAATATATCTGACTCCAAGTCTTACTGTAGGAATTAATTGCTGGGTGAGTACACACACAGTGCTTCAAGTTTAAATGGATATGAATCTAGAGTACAATATATCTGACTCCAAGTCTTACTGTAGGAATTAATTGCTGGGTGAGTACACACACAGTGCTTCAAGTTTAAATGGATATGAATCTAGAGTACAATATATCTGACTCCAAGTCTTACTGTAGGAATTAATTGCTGGGTGAGTACACACACAGTGCTTCAAGTTTAAATGGATATGAATCTAGAGTACAATATATCTGTAGAACGCGGCAGCCCTTTTTTTAATCAACAACCTATACTAAAAAAACATGGACCAGATTGCCAAATACTCCCTACCTAAAAATAGGCCTATGTCGTGTTGCAATGCTTAGTGAGCTTTCAGATCTGCTAGTTTCACAATATCTATCGGTTATTGTGGAACCAGTTAAGTCAAACAAAATCAAATGTCTCATTCCCACAAGTGCTTGTCAGGGTACGGGGTCCGCGGAACAAATTATGTTTATTTTGGGGGTCGTGGCCTGAAAAGTACAATACTGTACACTACAGTGACAGACACAACTCTGACATGGCATCAATCTCTCAGAGACATCACACAACCACAACCTCTAAGTCCTGCAGTCATTTGAAGCAGAGCTTCCTTCCCTGCAGACAATAGTCTACACGACACACCTCCATGTTTTGATAAAAAGCAATACAACTTAACGTTTTCATCCTTAATAGTTCATTCATCGTATTCATTTAAAATGACATTATCTTAGCAGTTCCAGTATTTCATAATTTCATGTCATGTCATATTATACAATGTGACTATACAAAGCATGCCAACATATCATCAAACATGTGTAATATTTCCTGCTAGGATGGTCAATTGACATCCAGATTAAGTTGAGACGATTTACCTTCACAGAGGAGAAGTAGAAAGGCAGTATTCACCAGGGTGTCTGAATTCATCTGAGGGTGCTGCCTGTCACTAACTTCCTCAGAAACAAACTCTGTGACGTCAACGTGGGTTAAACAGTAACTTGGTGTCGGGGAGAGACAAAAGTATTAATTGTATTTATGGTGTTAAGACATTGTTATTATGTACTCTTAGACTAAGGGCTATATCTTGCGCCACGCCTTACCCTAAACTTATTTGCCATTTTTTACTATTTAAAAAAACCCCATTTAAAACAGTTCAAATAGCCGATCTACAAGCTCACAACGTGTCAATGTAGATCGGCTAGTTGAACTATTTTAATTTTTTTTCAAAATAGTAAAAGTTGGAATGGATGGTCCCTGGAACAAACACTGTTTGAGAAGGGGGGGGGGGGGGGGGGGGGGGGGGGGGGGTCGGTGGCCAAATCCCAAATCCTTCTACCCTAATGGACATAGGGTACACAAGCTGCATGGCTGTTTATCCGTTCTCCTTCTCCTACCAAACCACTCTGTTAGCACACATCTCTCCATGCCCCCGAATCCAGATGCACTACATTGCATCCAAGCGACTGTCATATTTACTGTACAAATATTATATATATATAAAGATCAAAACACGATCCAACTGCCCAGCTTGCTGTGACGTCAAAATCGTCACAACTTTCCACAAAGACTCCACCAGCACAGACTAGAGCACAAGCACAGCTATCCGAAGGTTCCTCCCCCTTTCACCCCTCGCACACACACACACACACACACACACACACACACACTGCACTGACTCGACCACTCCACAATTTCCCAAACAAGAAACACACAACAAGAACCCATGTTGCCACCGCCAACAAGTGGACGGCAATACTCCAACATCACCCCCAAAAACACACATCATGCCACGCAGAAAACACGTCACTTTCAGATGATACGTGGCGTGCCGCCAAGCATAAGCGTTCCACTGGCGCAACAGAAACAGCAACCGGTAATCACTACATGTTGCATGCAGCATGCGTGTGCTTCTGAAACCTTTTGTCTACGCCTATGTACATACATTACATCCACATGTGTGTCTCGCCCTCCAGCCGTAATTGCGTGTATGTGCTGGACCCGCAAGAACGCACGCACTATCCATGCACATTATTATGGCGCTAATTTACTACAGTATGTCTACGTAATTCACTGTTGTAAGGACATGTATAGAGCAACGTGGGAGGCTTCCCCATTTTTACTACCCGTTTCGCACCAGTCTCCGTGTGCCGTATCGCTCTACTACTGCAGCGACTTACATTCCCCCACCCCCCCGAACGCGCGCACACACACACACACACACACACACACACACACACACACACACACACACACACACACACAGTTGTACAGTACCAGAACGGTTGACTCATGGGTACACTATAGTATGGTTTGGGCTGTAAATCAAAGTAAGTATAACAACCGTCACAGTGACATTCACTCTTGAGTTTACAAATGAACTGGAACAGCACCAATAATACACAATACAGTCAAAAATGTATTCTAATCGCCTGCATAAAACAAAAGGTTGTGTAGCCATTTACTAATTATGAAAAAAGTCGAGACGTACAGTAGCCTATTTGGAATTTAATTGTTATATGTTCAAATGGTTTATTGGCGCTTTAACAAAACTACCATACCAAATATATTGTAGGCTACAACTGTAATAAAATACCAATAATGGAAGTCAATAAAGAAAGTAGCTATTCCTAATAATAAACTCAATGTGTTAAGTGATATACTGTAGTGTACTGTAGTAGTGACTGAGACAACAGGAAGAAAAGCAAAGCCAAGTGACAGCTGTGTAAGCCAGTGAAGCCCACATTGACCAATGTGAGCCCCACCCCAAAATGAGTTTGACAAGCATGGTTTAAAAAAATTAAAACAATGTTTTGGCTGAGATTATAACAGATTTAAATACTTTGAATGAGGATAGACACATTCATAATTTTGTGCGTAATTTTCAATTTTAATATGTAACTGTTCCTGAAATAATTCACAATCTTTCTGATACTCGATGATGGAATTTTTTACATAATTGAATTAATTAATCCTTACTTACAAAGGTTGAAGTTGTTTACCTAATCTGAGGAAGTTTCTCCAGGATCACATGTGTGTGTGTGTGTGTGTGTGTGTGTGTGTGTGTGTGTGTGTGTGTGTGTGTGTGTGTGTGCGCGCGCGTGCGTGCGTGTGTGTGTGTGTGCCCCTGTCCACTGCATGAATGAATGGTTCCTCATTATAGTGTGTGAGTGCTGATGTTTTATCACCATAAACAGCCCCTAAGCAACTTCCTACCCAACAGGTATTCACATGTATAGCTTGCTTCTCTATTGTGTGTTTGTGTCCTCATGGATATCACAGGCTAGCTCTTGTCTTACGCCAGTGTAGTAAACAATGCTAAGCTAAATTGTGTGTATCGTCAATGCATGTTTGTTAATGCATGACTATGATAACCGCTTAAGCTACATATACTTTGCTCAGTTTGCTGCACAATAAATAGTGACAATATCCAATATACAAGCTCACAATATGTCGCATTTGGAGATGGGGAACTCCAACAAACAAGACATAACTTTATGCGGTGTGGACTGATTTGAAAAGTACAGCTATAAACAGTCCCTGGGGATTTTTAATTAATTAAATTAATGAACGAAAGTCAAACATTCATGTCATGTAACACATCCTCATAATTAATAACATATCCAAACCACCATTCTATTCTGTAGGTTAACCCATTTTGGGCGGGAAGCCGGGAACCCCTTTTGGTGTTTTAAACATTATGTTATAATTTAGTTATTGAAAAATAACAAGCTCAAATAACAAGCTCATAGCGCGCCACCGAGTGGCGCGCTATGAGCTTGTAGATCTGCTATTTTTGAAACATCATGAAAATATTTATTTCAGAAAACTGGAGGATTTAGAAGATTCTTTTTAAATTTTGAGGTCAGGCCTAAATGGATTAAACGAGGACGCACAGGACATGAGACTAATGCAATCAAGGGGTCTGCATTGTTTATGTGGGTTTAATTATCATTTAAACACAAATGACAAGCTTAAGTTGGCCTAGAAAGGAGACACAAGGACTCCCTAACCGCCAGAGTCTTTGTGACGGCCTCACGGTGACGCCAGATGAATGTCACTGATAAGGTTATTCTCAGGAGGAACCCAAAACAAGCCCAAAGCAGCTAATTGAGATAACATGATCTGTGCGGCTGACGTACACTTTGAACCTGTCCTGGCTCTGAGCATTCCTAGACAGTGAATACATCTAATTGGGATTCCAATAGCGATCGCAGACATAGCAATTTGTTTACTTTATACCTGCAGAGACATGACAAAATGTGCTTTCATTTCATTTCAACGGCCACCTGTGTGCCCTCGTCTTAATGAGAACATTTGAAACGGTTCTCTATTTAATTCTGTTCCGTTCTGTTCTTTTCTGGTATGTTCCGTTCTTCTATTTAGTGCCTATCTCCATCTCTGAAAGTCCAGTTAAATTACAAGAGGAATATCTAGACTTGTAACACTGCCCTAATAAAACACACTGCCTCGGGGAAAACGTCTTTTTCCCTCAGTGTGACAAAGCAAAGGCGAGAGATTTATGAGCCAGGCGGATCAAGAAGAAAGTTCCTTATGGCTGCATGTCAGGAAGAAGAACACAGTTCTACAGCACTATGTAATCACGCCGCAAGGCCCCGATAATGCATGTCCATACATGAAGCACACACACACACACACACACACACACACACACACACACACACACACACACACACACACACACACACACACACACACACACACACACACACACACACACACACACACACACACACACACACACACACACACACACACACACACACACACAGACAGAGAGAGAGAGAGAGACATGGCGTAAGTGACCGAGAGACTGAGAGTGATGAGTGAAATCGGTCGGACGGCGTTTTTCTTTTTTTTTTTTACAAAGAGCACATGCATAAGACACAGTCAGGAAGGGGGCCTGGATGGTATGTAATGACATAAGACTGACTGGGGGGGACGATGACAACACAGATGGAGACAACAATAGGACAGGGGGAAAAAACCAGCAGATGATAACAGAAGACTGGAGATGGAATGGACAGGAGAGGACAGGGAACATGTAGGAGGGAAGATTGACGTGGGCAGGTAAGGTCAGCGTTGGAATGACATTCCGTCACTTCCAAAAACACTGCAGTCGACTGCAGTTCAACTATTTCATTGGCATGTTTTATGATTTATTAGTGGAAGCAGCGGCTCAGGAGGTAGAGCGGCCGCTTCTGAACCGGAAGGTTCTCAGTTCTATCGCGGCCCGCGGGCTTCCCCAGAGTTAGCGTTGAAGTGTCCTTGAGCAAGACACTGAGCCAAAGTTGCCTATGAATGAATGTGTGTGTGTGTGTGTGTGTGTGTGTGTGTGTGTGTGTGTGTGAAGCCTCTTCTTCCTCGGCTTCAAAATAGCCGATCTACAAGCTCACAACGCGTCGCAGCGCGACGCGTTGTGAGCTTGTAGATCGGCTATTTTGTAAAAGTGTAAAATCAGTCATTATGACGGCATCAAGGCCCGCCAAAATACTCGACTAAATCAACTGTAGATTTAGTCGACTAAAATCTTATGATATTTAGTCTACTAAAACTAGACTAAACACTAAAACATTCCAGGTGACTAAAATGTGACTGAAACTAAAATTAAAACTATTGAAGAGACTCTAGGGCTCCATTTTCGTCACCGCTAAACCCCTTATCCCAAATCTTCTTTGCCTTTTTTTTTTACTATTTTGCAAAACATTTTTGAATAGTTAAAATGGTCAGTCTACAAGCTCACAACATGTCAATGTAGATTGGCTAGTTGAACTATTCAAAAATGTTTTTCAAAATAGTAAAACAAGGTAAGGAAGTTTAGGGAGAAGGGGTTTAGCGGTGACAAAAATGGAGCCCTAGGACTAAAAAATAAAATCAAAATGTGACGCCAGAAACAAACACTGGTACCTTTGGCCCCCTGGTGCAGCAGCGCGGACACGCTGAAGATGAAGTTGCGGCAGATGTCGGTCATGGGGGTTTTGACCACGCTCATGCTGTCCTCCAGACAGCGGTAGCGCTGGAACGTTTCCCAGGCGTTGCTGGAGCCTGATCCTTCCTCGGAGCCCGAGAAGATGTCCAGGTTCCTGCAGTGAGGCATCAGGACGATCTGGGGGACACAACGGGGGGCAGAGGACGTTGTTGAGCGACGCTACACAGTCGACAGGCTCGTGAGACTAAATATACACAAGCTTAATCCATTTAGACCTGAGGACGATTCTACAAATGCCTTCTAAATCCTGACAGTTTTCTGTAATGCTTAAGACCGGGAATGTGTCTGTGCCTTTAACCATTTGAACAATTATTTTAAGCTTCAGTTGTTGAAAAAAAGCAGATCTACATAGCTCTGCTATTTTAGAAAAATCGTGAAAGATGTGTGCAAATGTTATATATTCTTTCACAGCGAATGTTTTAACTCAAATATAAATATCTGGTTTTAGGGGGTCCCTGGAACAACATATTTTCAGGAGGGTGTCCGCGGCCAAATACAGACAATTCTACGGGATGAACGAGCTTCGACAGTTAAGACATTTTAACGGCGTGTGTGTGTGTGTGCGCGCGCGCGTGTGTGTATGTGTGTGTGTGACTGTGTGTGTGTGAGTACTCACGGAGTCAATCAGTGTGTACGGCGACTGCACGTCACTGCCAGCGGAGTAGAGAGGAAGGCTGAGACGGAGGGTGTAGTTGAGACCCGTCTCGAAACACACCGGTCTAGGAAGAGCCACATAGCTGTGGAGAGAGAGAGACGCAGACATCCATGATGCACTGTTTATATACGCTAGGGCTGTGTTTATGCAGTCTAAACACAGGTGGACGCAAAGAGCCACTGTGTAGACTCATCATCATCATCATCACAGTCAAATATTGACAAATATCTACTTGGCATGAGCTTGTTAAGGGAGATGCCTATAGCGTGTACGTGCAAGTGGCCCCAAATGGAACCTGCGATGCTGGTTTAGCAGAGTGGCTCTCGGCCTCTTCCTGATGGCCTCAAAAGTCTAATATCTCCCCTGACGGCCAAGCTACACCAGGCACGTTTTTTAAAATAGGACTGGACCTAAATTCAACGCACGTGTTTAGGGTAAACGGGCGCGTTTTGTGCGCGAAAATCCTGGTGTAGCTTGGCCGTGAGTCATAGCAATGTCCCTATGGATTAGTGGTTAAGATGTTGGCTTTCCACGTGGGGAAACCCAGGTTCGATTCCCGGGCATTACACAAATATAGCCAAATGTATGCTTAAAAAAAAAGAGTACAAATGTAACCAAATGGACCGATAAGGGCAGAGTTGGTTACATTTGTACACTCTCGGCAGCGGTAAATTAACCCATTCTGGACGGGAACCTGTTTTGGTGTTTTAACTAAGCGTTATTTAGCTATTGAAAAATAGCAGATCTACAAGCTCGTAGCGCGCCACCGAGTGGCGCGCTACGAGCTTGTAGGTCTGCTATTTTTGAAAAGTCGTGAAAATGTGGCACAAATCTTTGAATATATATTCTTTCAGAAGACTTTTTATTTATCCCGTTTTGGGCGGGAACCCCTTTTGGTGTTTTAAACATTATGTTATAATTTAGCTATTGAAAAATAGCAGATCTACAAGCTCATAGCGCGCCACCGAGTGGCGCGCTACGAGCTTGTAGGTCTGCTATTTTTGAAAAATCGTGAAAATATTTATTTCAGAAAACTGGAGGATTTAGAAGATTTTTTTTTTAATTTTGAGGTCAGGCCTAAATGGGTTAATTCGACGTCAGTGCCTAAATAGGTTAACACTGGAGACGGTGTGAGAGAAAGTTAGCCTGGCTAATAAGCCAAAAATTGCCTGCCGGCGGATTACGGTCTGGAGAGGCTCAATTGTACGCCCATTTCCTACACCAGAGAACTGGTGTGGCCAATCGGGACACGGTATGCAATATGGGCGGGCTTTGGTACAGTGACGTTCAATGCTTGAGACCTTTGACTGACAGTAGCTCTAACCAATTGCGTCAAAGAGAAAATGTTTGAACCCGCCCCCCGGGAAACAAGATCCATACACAGCATCTCCAGACTCAAATACCACACGACAGTGTGATTTGAGTCTGGCTTATTAGCCAGGCTAAGAGAGAGTGGCCCTGGTCCTCTCGTACCGTGAGCCGGGGTGGAGGGAGGTCGACTGGTTGTCGTCGTCTGGCATGGTGTTGACACAGCGGCTGTCTGCCGTGATGGACCCCGGACGCATCACTGTCATCAAGACCTCCTCCCACTGCTCTGGCAGCTGTGCAGACATCACACAAACAACAGGTTTTAGGTGGTAAATTAACTCTTGAGTGTACAGATACGGCATGAACAAACCCTTCACATCTGTACATTTCCTGCTACAAATTTTTGACCTGAGATCAGATTCTAAAAATGTCTTCTACATCCTGACAGTTTTCTGAAAAAGCTGTTTCTATGTCAGTCGTTCTTCGATTTTTCAAAAATAGCAGACCTACAAGCTCGTAGCGCGCCACTCGGCGGCGCGCTATGAGCTTGTAGATCTGCTATTTTTCAATAGCTAAAGCATAGCATAATGCTAACACCAAAAGGGGTTCCCGCCCAAAATGGGTTAAAGCAATAAACCGCGAGAGTTTACAGCAGCTATATGAGCACGCAGCGAAGTGCGATGTGTAGCCTTTCACGGTAACTGCGGCCTCACGTGGCTTATTGCTTTTTACATTTATTTGTAATAACAATTACACAAGAATAAATTCCCCTGCGACTAATTTCCCCAGCCCTATTTTTGATTAAGGGGCCCTATTTTTGATTTTAAAAAAAGCAAAGAAGTTTAGGGATAAGGGCTAAGGCACCGACAAAAAAATAAGGCCCTTAAGACCCTGCAACCTTAAACATATACAATTTACAATTACAATGTAGGCATTTAGCAGACGCTCTTAATCCAGAGCGATTTACAGTAAGCAAGAACAACACATAAAAATCATAAGGAAGCTAAGAACCTAGCATCTGTCTAACAGTAGAAAAACTGTACAGAAAAAGCTATGAGTATACACTATAGAGTGCCATGTCTACATAACATGCTATCAAGATTACATAAACTGAGCCTTTGCATCCGCCTGTAAGGTCGTCGAGGCTAGTGCTACCTCAAGAGCTAGTGCTACCTCAAGAGCTAGTGCTACCTCAAGAGCTAGTGCTACCTCAAGAGCTAGTGCTACCTCAAGAGCTAGTGCTACCTCAAGAGCTGCGGGGCTAAGATGGAGTCTGAAGTTGTGAGTGTTCAGACTATTTGCTGGAGCGTAAATATTACAGAAGAGGCTTCATTCACACCTGTGGCTCGTAACGGATGATGATGTCGTACTCCATGGAGTGGGGGAGGTTGTCGATGGAGAACTCCAGGTAGGCGCCCTCTGGGACGTTGACCAATCCTGTGCCAGTCCAGGTGGGGTTACGGTCCTGTGGGTGTGGCCTCGGTACCAGCGTCACTCCCTGAAGGAAGAAGAGGAGGAGTCAATGGCAAGCCACCAGTGCAGCTCTCCAACGTTGAAGCACTGGGCCCTAGTGGTAAGAGGTGGGATTGCAGGCGGACCCGTGGAGTTATGACTAGGAAACCCCGCGCAGCTGGGCTTTAACATTGAGCGCCCGTTTGCACTTCCGCATTTTGGACACCAAATTTGGTGTCCAAATCGGGGAAAAAACGCGGAAGTAGACGGTTCTTCCGGGTGCTTCAAAACGCCACTGAGCAACTTCCACTGAAATTAATGGGGGGTGGGGCTGTCGCTCCGGTTCAGTCTCTATCCTTTTAATACTCTATGGTCAATGGGCAATATGCACACACTCCATTTTGGAAAGAACTTGGGCCACTTCCCTACTTCCTTCACAGGTGTTACAGATGATACTAATGAAGGTGCTGTTCCATTCTGGTAAAACAGAGTCAGGGTGTCCTTGAGACAGTGTGTCACACACGCACACGCACACACACACACACACACACACACACACACACACACACACACACACACACACACACACACACACATCGCAGTGACCCTGACAACAAAAGCCAACTCTGGACTTTAGGAACAGCCCGAGGAACTCTTGCACTCTGACTCGCATGTAATTAAAAACTCTATAGCTGGGGGCCAAAACCAGTTTACCAGTGACACCGGTCGTAAGCACTAGAAACAAGATGAAGGTTGAGGCTTTGGTCATGAGAAGAAAAAGAAAAGTTAAAATTTGTATTTAGGGAAATAAAAGCACTGCATGGGGAAGTTCAAAAACGGTTGAAATGAAACTCACGGGTCCAAAGTGGGCGAACTCTCCCTCGTAGGTGTAATGGTCCAGAGCAATGAAGTAGAAGCCAGACTGGACCTGGTCGCAGCGCCGGCCAAACATGTGGTCCCTGCACACACACTGACCCGTCTCCTGGGAACAGCTGGGAAGACAGAGAGAGAGAGATTAGATTTCTTCTAAAGCAAATCAATGGGTGACATTGTTTTTAAGTAACTATAAGGGCCTTCCTTATCCCATTTTGACCTGAGATCAAGATTCTAAACATGTCTTCTACATCCTGACAGTTTTCTGAAAAAGCTGTTTCTGTGTCAGTCGTTCTTCGATTTTTCAAAAATAGCAGACCTACAAGCTCGTAGTGGCGCGCTACGAGCTTGTAGATCTGCTATTTTTCAATCGCTAAAGCATAACATAATGCTAACACCAAAAGGGGTTCCCGCCCAAAATGGGTTATAGGCAGTAATCTTTCAATCTATCATGTATAGTATGATTATTTTAACATTTCCATACAAGTGACCCCCCCCCCCACACCCTATTTCACTGGGATGAGATCTAAGACAATTGGCTCAGAAGATGAAAACGTTGAAACAGTTGAAGTATGAACTCACTCATTGTTGACCGCTCCTCCCGCATCACAGTCACATGGTCTGCAGCCGTCCATGTCGTTACTCAGACCCCAGTGCTGAGGCTGTAGAACACACACACGCACGCAGACACACGCAGACACACGCAGACACACACACACACACACACACAAACACACAAACACGTATCGTTTAAAAAAAAGAACAAGGCCTTCAATGATGGCGTTATTGCCGGCCTCCCACCATGTTCCACTTTAAAAAAAACAGTGTTAAGGATGTTCTTTAAGGTTGGGATGGTTGAATGGGGTGGTGTGGGGTGGAGTGGAGGGGTTTCATGACCAGAGATTTACAGCTGCAGCAGGGGGCGGGACGCTAAGCAAGGACAGCCAGCAAACCACTTAGCGGTTACACCAAGCTGAGGTAAAGCCACAAACCAGGAAAGATGTATTGTGGTGTGTGTCTGTGTCTGTGTGTGTCTGTGTGTGTCTGTGTGTGTGTGTGCGTGCGTGCGTGCGTGCGTGCGTGCGTGCGTGCGTGCGTGCGTGCGTGCGTGCGTGCGTGCGTGCGTGCGTGCGTGCGTGCGTGAGTATGTGTAGGCTACACATAGACCCAGGACAAATCGTATTAGGAAATTATTCAAGGGGAGAACCCATGTCGATATACAAGACCGGCCAACATCAGTGGCATAATAGTACAGATAACTTCTCTATAACCATGGCCAACATGCAACAGGTCATATCACACCGCTGGGGGACGGACGCTAAAACCGCCTTGTCCCGTCTCGACCCTTTGGTGTGGTTTGGGCTTCATACACTCACCAGACATTGGTCACAGTCTCTGCCGGTCACCAGAGCTTTACAGTAACAGTCTCCCGTGTCTGAGTCGCAGGGACTTCCACCCCCTCTGGTTCCCAAAGGGTTGCAGGTGCAGGCTGGATTGAAACAAGGTCACCATTTAGTTTCCAGTAAATTGCAAGGTCATGCAAGTCATACAGACAATATTACAATGAGTTCCCCTTGCATACTTTGGCATGAAGCACAAAAGAAAATATGTGACATTACATATCAATAATACATGAAGATTCCAAGCACATAGGAATATTTGTGATTATCTGATCTGTTTCTTTAAGGGATCTGTAGTCTTGTTGGTACACAGTTTTACTCACGTTCAAAATTAAATTAACCATTGGATTTTGCTTAAAGGGGCATTCCAAAAAAAAAATGTCCCCCCATTCTGTGTTTCCTAGAACTGGAGGTCTGAAAAAATCATTAACATGGTGAATCACATCTTGATGACACATCTTGATGACATCATCAAGATGTGATTCACCATGTTAATGATTTTCTTCATACTTTCAGTTCTAGGAAACACAGAATGAGGGGACTTTTTTATTATTTCCACACAACAGCTCTAAGGTATATTAATGACATAGTAAAATGTTGAAAATGAGTGGAATGCCCCTTTAAGTTCATTCATGCTAGTCAGTCATCTTACCCTGGCAGCCCAGCGGGTGGTCACTCAGACCGTAGAAGGCTGCTTTGCATTGGTCACAGCGCTCGCCCTCCACGTTGGCCTTGCAGCGACACTGGCCAGCGATCAGCCCCGTGTGCACGTCCGTCATCCTGTCACACACGCCGCCGTTCTGAGAGCCCGTCGGGTCACAGTCGCACGCTGCACACAGACAAGACACACGGATTGACAAAGGTTAGAGCTTTTAACACGGACAGGTGTCAATTATTGTAGTATATGCTGTGCTATACTCACTGGGGATTCATTCAAAACCTACTTTCCTAAATTTTTAGACTAGTCGTGCAGTCTTGTCTGTTAAAATAATACTGACATTTTGTAGCTTGCAGCCCTTCGACTTTTTGCTGAGTGGCCCCTGAGCCCTCCTAAAGTTGAGTAGCCCTATGATCTATTCAATGAGGTAGGACTAAAATCAACGAGTCACTCAATCAGTTAAGGCTCATTCATAGTCTGGATTTTCGGTGGTGAGGTGACCACCAGAGCTGAAATAACGTTGAGCGGTGGTGAGTAAAAACAGAGAGAAGGGCTGGGGCGGTGGCGGTGGTTTGCTCTTCACGGCGGCACGTGACGTCATGTTGTAGTTCGGTGGTCACCTAACCACCGAAAATCCAGACTATGAATGAATGAGCCTTTAGAATCCAAGAGTATATGGCAGGATTCAGATGTTCATGGAGTGACAGAAAATAGATTGATGAGACAAGAAAAGCCAGGTCTTTATAGCCACAATAAACAATACCTAACAAAAGAGACTCTGCTCTTGGTGTAGTTGAAAACAAAGGAAAGGAAATATCCAGGGCCCCTACAGAACGTACGTCGCATCTGAACCCAGAAGCAGGAAACACTGTGTGCTCCTTTTTAACAGACCTAAATATATATTTCTCAAGGCAATCCTGAACGTCACAGGAAAATGTCAAGCATTCGTGTTTCGCTACTTCACACGCAATAGACACAGGGTAGCGAATGCAAGTGAGAGCCGTAGCGAATCACAGAGTCGAATGCTACGGGAGGCCAAAGCATGACCTGATAAGGAAAGCAGAGAGAGAGGAATGTTTGGAATAAAACTTAATTTAGTTTTATAGTCATCTGAAATGTTTTAGTGTTGGTCTAGTTTTAGAGGACTAAATATCACTCGCACGCGCGCACGCGCGCACGCCCGCCCGCCCGCCCGCCCGCCCGCCCACACACACACACACACACACACACACACACACACACACACACACACACACACACACACACACACACACACACACACACACACACACACACACACACACACACACACACACACACACACACACACACACACTTCCAATGTTTGGGACATACAAGGATTCCACTCGACAGCGACCATAGGAGCCCTCAGCGCAACCGCTAACTGCGCCTCTCAAAACCCAAAACACAGCGGCTAGCGGCGCCGACACACACACACACACACACACACACACACACACACATGCTCCCCTCACCACACATTTGACTGGGGCGGCGGGGGGTGCCCCTCAAGGCCTCATTAAGCCCCCTTGTGTTTCAACCGCCCGCCAGGGGGACATGAGATGATATATGAGCTGAGGTTAGGTGTCGGTCAGGATTCACATGGAGAAAAAGAAGCCGATAACGCTTCAAAGCCCAGGTGTTCTCTTTCAACTCCTGACCACAGAGGTCTCATCAAAGAGAGGAAAAGAAAATATATGAGATAAGTGTGCTAAAAAATAAAAGGGTTGTCAGTTGTGGAAAGATGAGAGGGTGTTTGTTTTTGTGTGTGAAAGAGGGAACACACAGCGATTCCAGACTCTTGCTTACTGTAAATCGCTCTGGATTAAGTTGCTAAATTACCGACTTCGGCTTGAAACGCTGAATATTTTGACTGTGTAGGTTTTCCCTGGCATCATCAAAACGTTTGAGGAACATTTAAAAAACAAGAATGACTCTATCAAAACTGCTAGGTGCAACAAGCTCTTTATAGTGAACGATTTCGTTCGTTTCCGATGTTCTGTTGTTGGTTCACTCGCTGTGTTTTGTTATGGCTTTCCTCTAGCTTCAGTCAGCCTCATAACATTAGCTTCTGCTGCCACTCGCTCTGCATTGCGGCGTTCAGGAGTACAGGTTTTTATGCCGTTCAGACTATGGGTTTTATGGGGTAAGTCCCCCATTGGCTTAGAGGCAGCGTAGAGGCAGCCAATCATGAAAAAGTGTCCAGTACGGTCGTCTTTAACCCATTTTGGGGCGGAATCCCCTTTTGGTGTTTTAAGCATTAGGCCTATGTTATACTTTAGCTATTGAAAAATAGCAGATCTACAAGCTCATAGCGCGGCACCGAGTGCCGCACTATGAACTTGTAGGTCTGCTATTTTTTTTAAATTGTGAAAATGTGCCTCAGATCTGCCCCTCAAGGCCTCATTAAGCCCCCTTGTGTTTCAACCGCCCGCCAGGGGGACATGAGATGATATATGAGCTGAGGTTAGGTGTCGGTCAGGATTCACATGGAGAAAAAGAAGCCGATAACGCTTCAAAGCCCAGGTGTTCTCTTTCAACTCCTGACCACAGAGGTCTCATCAAAGAGAGGAAAAGAAAATATATGAGATAAGTGTGCTAAAAAATAAAAGGGTTGTCAGTTGTGGAAAGATGAGAGGGTGTTTGTTTTTGTGTGTGAAAGAGGGAACACACAGCGATTCCAGACTCTTGCTTACTGTAAATCGCTCTGGATTAAGTTGCTAAATTACCGACTTCGGCTTGAAACGCTGAATATTTTGACTGTGTAGGTTTTCCCTGGCATCATCAAAACGTTTGAGGAACATTTAAAAAACAAGAATGACTCTATCAAAACTGCTAGGTGCAACAAGCTCTTTATAGTGAACGATTTCGTTCGTTTCCGATGTTCTGTTGTTGGTTCACTCGCTGTGTTTTGTTATGGCTTTCCTCTAGCTTCAGTCAGCCTCATAACATTAGCTTCTGCTGCCACTCGCTCTGCATTGCGGCGTTCAGGAGTACAGGTTTTTATGCCGTTCAGACTATGGGTTTTATGGGGTAAGTCCCCCATTGGCTTAGAGGCAGCGTAGAGGCAGCCAATCATGAAAAAGTGTCCAGTACGGTCGTCTTTAACCCATTTTGGGGCGGAATCCCCTTTTGGTGTTTTAAGCATTAGGCCTATGTTATACTTTAGCTATTGAAAAATAGCAGATCTACAAGCTCATAGCGCGGCACCGAGTGCCGCACTATGAACTTGTAGGTCTGCTATTTTTTTTAAATTGTGAAAATGTGCCTCAGATCTTTAGATATTCTTTCAGAGTTTCCGTTTTTAACTCAAATCCCAACATATTTTCAGATGGTGGTCGGCGGCATATTACATATAATCGTTGGGGGTCCTTGACATGAAATATTGAGAACCACTGATATAGAAACATGAGGTTTTTCAGAAAAAAAGACATTTTAAAAAGACATTTTTAACATTTCGACGTCAGGCCTAAATGGGTTAAGGTCGTTAGTAGTGGTGCGTGCAAAATGTAGTCCAGGCGCTGCGCATTTCAAGCACCAGGCAAAAAACTATAAACATCAGGCAAGAGCTTTGCACTGGGGGGGGGGGGGGGGGGGGGCACTCACGTTCACAGACGTTGGGGTCCCGGATGTCCCTCTCGGGGTGCTGGTAGAAGAAAGGCTTGCACTGTTCACAGTTGTGGCCCATGGTGTTGTGCAGGCAGTCGTCACAGACCCCACCGCTGACGTTGGCCGAAGTCAAGTACACCGCCATGTCGAAGTGGCAGGAGTCGGAGTGATGGTTACAGTTGCACTCTAAGGGGGGACGAGAGTAGAAGAAAGCGTGAGAGAGGGCAGTGGTCAGGTGTACATTTACTTAAGTACTGTACTTACGTACAATTTTGAGGCATTTGTACTTTACTTGAATCATTTCCATTTGCCGGTACCTTGACTTCTACTCGACTACATCTTGGAGGCAAATATTGTGTACTTTTTTACTAAACTACATTTATTTGAAAACTTTAGTTACTAGTTACTTTGTAGATTTTGATTGTTATTACAAAACATACATTAACCACTTCAGCCCTATATATATATATACACATTTCGACCATTTGAAAATAGCCCATCCACAAGCTCACATTGCGTCGCGATGTGAGCTTGTGGATCTGCTATTTTCAAAATGAAATGAGACTATTTTCAAAATTAAATGAGACATTCTGCATGGTGAGTACTTTCACTTTTGGTACATTCTGATACTGATACTTTTGTACTTTTGTACTCAAGTACTCAAGAGCATTTCTATATCGCAGTATTGATACTTTAACTTAAGTCAAACAGTTGAGTGCATTTTCCACCATTGACAGAGGGTGGGCGTGGCCTGTGGACAGAACAACAAAACCCCTCATTCATTGTTTACAGCAGCCAGATGTTGTGCTGTAAAGTGTAAACAATGGTCTAACAGGCGACGCAATTACTCTTGTTTGCTGAACAAACACACAAATCCCGGCGAGCTGAAACGATTATCTGCAGACAATGACACAAGAATCTCGCCTGCAGTGATGGCTCTTCATGGATTTTAAAACGTAAACAACATCTAATCTGTCAAATCATTGACTTGGATCTATGGAAGACCCTTAATTAACCTTAACACTTTGACTATTGAACACGAGTGAATTGACTGTAGAACACTTTCCCTCCCGTTCGCGAGTTACCCGAACTTTTATAACTCAAATATTTGCTTCTGGGAGGTCCCCGGAACAAATATATTTTGAGATAGTGGTCGGCGGGTCGTTGAGATTAAATAGTTTGAGAACCACTGACATAGAGACATAGAGAAAACAGTTTTTCTGTATTTGACGTAGACAACAACGTACTATGGGTGATGTGACGTTTTTTCTTCTAAATAACGGGTACTGACTTTTGCAGGCGTTGGTGTTGCGTCCCTCGGCGGGTCTCCAGGGCAGGTCGTGGTAGAAGTCCTGGCACTTCTCACAGTTCAGCCCCATGGTGTTGTGGTTGCACATACAGTGACCGTGGACCTGAGAGAACACACACACACACACACACACACACACACACACACACACACACACACACACACACACACACACACACACACACACACACACACACACACACACACACACACACACACACACAGGTCAGAATCATCTGTATTGTCACATCGTTTTTGTGCATAGTTCCCATCGTGTTATTTTATTATTTTTCCCAAGAAACAAAGAATGGGAACAAGAGGTAAAAATGTAAGCTCGTTCCACGCACGCACGCACGCACGCACGCACGCACGCACGCACGCAAAAGCAGAAAGAATAATCATAATCATATCCCTGATTTAAAAAAATCAGACCTGTACTGTACTGTACTGTACTGTACTGTACTGTACTGTACTGTACTGTACTGTACTGTACTGTACTGTACTGTACTGTACTGTACTGTACTGTACTGTACAAGCCCTCCTCCCTGCCCTGTGTGTGTCTGTGTCTGTGTTAAGGCTGTGCAGCCGTGACACCTGGTGGTGAACAAACGCTAATAACGCTATTTTCGTGCTCGGACACAGCCAGGGACAGACCCAGCAGCCACACACATAGCTGCCTATAGGAGTGGTTGCACCACTCGAAAAAAGCATGGCGGGAGGGAGAGCCCAGAAGAACAATATGAGAGATATTTTCATTCCAGCCTCGTCTAACCCCTCTGAAAGGGAGCAGGAAATGTTTACATGTTTGGTCAATCACATCACATCCTCATCACATCTGGTCTGTGTTAGTTAGTCTGTGAGGAGGACAATGCAGACATACTGGCCCAATGACTCAGAGAATAATGACCACATGGAGCTTCCTTGGACAATGAATGGGTAATAAAAGAGACACTCTAGGGCTCCATTTTCGTCACCGCTAAACCCCTTATCCCTAAACTTCTTTGCCTTTTTTTGAACTATTCAAAAATGTTTTTCAAAATAGTAAAAAAAAGAAGTTTAGGGATAAGGGGTTTAGCGGTGACGAAAATGGAGCCCCTAGGGGCCCTATTTTCGTCCATGCTAAACCCCTTATCCCTAAACTTCACAACTAGGTGAAGAATTTTTATGTTTTTTAAAATAGTAAAAAAAAATATAATAATGAAAAAAGGCAAAGAGGTTTAGGGATAAAGGGTTTAGCACCTGATGAAAATAGGGCCCTAGCAGCCTGTTTTCCAAAATGTATTTGGAAAACACAAAAATCATGGAAACAGAACAGTAAAACAGGTCAGTAAAAACAGAACTGTGTGTGTGTGTGCGTGCGTGCATGCGTGCGTGCGTGTGTGCGTGCGTGCGTGTCATGATTCTGAGACCTATTTACTGTAGGCTTTGTACAGAGTAGACCTCCCTCATTTCATACCGAGCTTTACGGTCCGGTGGGAAAAAGGACACTGTATGAACCAAACAGGGGATAACACAGACTAAACAGGAACCACTTTGTTTGCTCTTCTCTTCCTTTGTCTAATACTCTCTCACACATAAGTATGAATAAACAGAAACACACTTCCAGCTGTCTACAGCCCAGCTAGGCTCATCACAAATAAACACAATCTTGGATGATGACTAAGAGACTATGGTGACATTCACACCAGAAAGCTTTGCTGCGATTAAAACGAATCATGCTGCGCATTGTCAGAAAGTGCACTTTGTTTGGCAGGTGTGAAGGCTCATCCAGTCCCAGACGGCACGACACATGCACGTTATGAGTATAATTTTATCACCATAGATTTCACTGAAGGTGCGTGAAGGCAAACCGCAGCAAATTATATATGCAAGAATCCCAACTTCTCCGCCCATTCGCATCGAGTCTACCGAAGTATTAGGTGGGAATGTGACCTAAGTAACACCAACCATATTTAGTTGCACGCACGCAGACACGCACGTGCACGCGCGTGCACGTGCGTGCACGTGCACACACACACACACACACACCTAAAGGCCCCCTGACACACCAAGCTCAAAAGTGTCGCGTGAGGAAGTATAAATTAAACGTTAATCTCTATGCCGCCGATACTGTGTAGCCCTTTGCTTTGTTATAACTGCACCGTCATGACCATGAAACGGTAGGAAAAACAAGCTTCCACGAGACAGAAGAAAAGGACTCACCATGCCCTCCACTGCCAGCGCCCCGTCGACGGGGGCACACTTGGAGGCGTGCCCGTAGCAGAAGCAGTTCCCTCGGACCACCATGTCATAGATGGAGTAGTAGTACTTCTCCTTGATCTCCACCCGAGAGTCCAGGAGGTTGTCGCCCAGCGTGTGGAGCCTGGTGAACTTCACCCGGAGGTTGGTGATCTTAAGCATGTCTGGAGAGATAGATGTGGTTTAGTTGTTGATCGGTGGAGCTTTCAACCTGTATATATGGTCCCAGTCGGGGGCGAGAAGAAACGCTGGATCTCCAAATGTCTACTTTCTTGTGTTTTGTTTTTGACCTGTGCCACCTTAGCTTTGAACCACTTTTAACCCATTTTGAGCGGGAACCCCTTTTGGTGGTTACATACATTATGTTATCATTTAGCTATTGAAAAATAACAGATCTACAAGCTCATAGCGCGCCACCGAGTGGCGCGCTATGAACTTGTAGATCTGCTATTTTTGAAAAATCGTTAAAATGTGCCTCAAATCTTTCCGATAATTGGCATGATTTAGAAAACACTTTTTTAAATTTCGGCGTCAGGCCTGAATGGGTTAAACATTATTTAAAACACACACACTCACTCACACACTCACACACACACACACACACACACACACACACACACACACACACACACACACACACACACACACACACACAAGGTAGTCGACGAATTGCTTTTTGTCATTAGTATTCAGTCGACGAAATCAACACTAGAAGTCACCGGGACATACTTTGGATTCTGGGGCTGTACGGGTCGTCGATGTAGAACACCGGGTCCAAAACACGGAAAATGACCTGAAACAAGAACACCATGTCAAGTCAGCATACTGACACCTGCATACTCATCCACGTATCCTAAAAAAAGTTACATGAAACTACAATTCGGTAATGACTCCAGGTAACGTTCGCTAAACGTCGAAAACTAACGTATACCATGTCACTGCTCTACTCAGCATACTGACACCTGCATACTCATCCACGTATCCTAAAAAAAGTTACATGAAACTACAATTCGGTAATGACTCCAGGTATAACGTTCGCTAAAACGTTGAAAACGAACGTATATACCTCTCCTTCGGTGGACGGCTCGATGTCGGAGTAGTGCGAATCGCAGATGACGTCGTCCACTTTCTGCATGGGACCCTGGGACACCGAGCGGAAGGCCGACTCGCAGTCGTAGGCCAGGTAACGGTACACCTGCCAGGTCTTCCCGAAGTCAGACGAGCGCTCAATCGCCATGGCAGCTGGTCGGAAGGTCTGACGGGGGGGGGGGGGGGGGAGACAAAACAATACTTCAGTCAGCATCTGTTACCCCATTTTGACCTGAGATCAGATTCTACAAATGTCTTCTACATCCTGACAGTTTTCTGAAAAACCTATGTATCTATGTCCGTCGTTCTTCGATTTTTTGAAAATAGCAGATCTACAAGCTCGTGGCGCGCCACTCGGTGGCGCGCTATGAGCTTGTAGATCTGCTATTTTTCAATAGCTAAAGCATAGCATAATGCTAACACCAAAAGGGGTTCCCGCCCAAAATGAGTTAACTCTTACGGTCCGTTTTCAAATGAACACTAATTTTTGCACCCGAAGAAAATTGCTTTTAGTTACTCCACTGCACCCTCTACCGATATTGCCAAGAGAAACCCCCCATAGACAAGATTTTCCCTTCTCTGGACAAAGAGAAAACTGCAGTAGTCTTTCTAATGACCAAAACCGTCTTTGTATTGGTGAGTAGCGAAAATGTTCTTTTTATTTTAGCAGAAGTATAATAAATATTGTGAAAATAGCCGATCTACAAGCTCACAAGCTTGTAGATCGGCTATTTAAAGAAAAACTAAATGCCTCTTTCATATATTAGACATTTGTGTCAATCTTTGAACAGGTGCTATAGTATAGTGCAATAGGAAATGAATGGTTTGACACAGTGCTGCTGACAGTGCTGCAAGCACAGCCGTTAGTAAGCTAATATAAATGTGTTTGTTTGAGTAAACACAGGTGTTCGTTGACTTCAGTGCCAACTCTGAAGTGTGTGGCACTGCCCCATCATTGCTTATATAATCTATTATAACACAAAATTAGGAGTTTGAGTCAACACAGGTGTTGTTGACATCCACACACACACACTCCCCACTGGCATTTGTCCAGGTGGTACAGCGCAGATGTGGTCTGTCTTGGGGGTTTAAATATCGCTGATCGTCTCGGGAAGACATAAAACATCCATTTGGCCAATACCGTAATTAAACGTGTGCCAGTCAACATGTAGCCTGGAACTCACCTATGCACAGCTGCTAGACATGAGACTAATTAATTAGAGCGACAGAGAGAGAGAGGAGTGTGTGCGTGTATATGTGTGCGTGTGTGTCAATTTAACAAAGGTGCAGACGATCAGAAATCAGCAGAGAGTGAGTCATGTTTGCGCTACTCTATGCTGAATTGAAGTGGACTCGGACGAGTCGGACCCAGACTTTTTTTTTCTCCCTGCAGGAAATAAAAACGTCTGGGTTTCCGAGGCTAGTCAACGTTTGCCCGTGCAGTGTGCACACAGTAAAATACTCACTGTTCATTTATCAATTTGTAACTCAGCGAGTTACAAATGTAGACCCGCTGAGTTTAAAGCTAGTGTAAGTGATTTTCTTTGGTTACAATAAGTGTTTAAAAGTTCTAAATAGTAATAGTACTCATTGCTATAGAGTGTTTGTGCAGTAACAGGAGTCTCCATGTCTCTCCAGCTTTTTATTAAACAGAAAATGCATTTTCAGAACACTGAAAATGAAACTGGGATACCGATTTCATCCAATCAGGATAGAGAACTCTATAATCTAGAAGATGTGTAAGTAATGACACAAAGAAATGAGCAGAACATTTTGAAACTGGAGCACTATAAAAATTAAGCTCATAATTAGCTACTCTCCCCTGATTGGCTGACATTTTCTCACCTATACCTGAAAATGTATTTTCTGCAGCACAGAGTGCTTGTAGAGCTTGTAGATCTGCTATTTTTGAAAAATCTGGTGCGAATATATATTCTTTCAGAGCGAACGTTTTTAACTCAAATCTTTGCTTCTGGGGGGGTCCCTGGAACTACATATTTTGATATGGGGGTCGGAGGCCAATTACATATAATTTGTGGGGGTCCTTGACATGAAAATGTTTGAGAACGACTGAGTATAGAAACATGGGTTTTTCTGTAAAAAGTCAGGATTTAGAAGACATTTCTAGAATCGTCCTCCTCAGCCTCCATCTCCCTTCCACAACTAAAAGCGGTGCTGCTGACACAGATAACAGGTCTGCCAGTACAGTATGTCTGTCTGACTGTCTTGTCTTTGTGGTTCGGTCTTCCCTGCACAGCAGCAGCACATACTGTACTGTACAGTATTTATTGTGTGAATGGATGTTGCACAGCTGTTACACTTCAACGTGAACCTGATGACTTCACTACAGAGTTGAGCCTAGCTGGCGGGATATTCTGTCTGTATACGTGACTTTGTACATTAAATAAATCCTCTGGCAGCTCATACCTCTTGCTGAGTAAAACGATACGACCCAGACGTACAGAGATCATAGCCTAAGACCCGTTTTTTTATTCTCCCCCCCTCCACATTCCACAAACTCACCCACAGCTGTATGTGTGCGTTGTGATTGTGTGTGTGGGAGTAGAGAGAAACAGATAGACAGAGAGTTAGAGAAAGAGACACAAAGTGAGAGAGAGAGAGAGAGACACAAAGTGAGAGAGAGAGAGAGACACAAAGTGAGAGAGAGAAAGAGACACAAAGTGAGAGAGAGAGAGAGACACAAAGTGAGAGAGAGAAAGAGACACAAAGTGAGAGAGAGAGAGAGAGACACAAAGTGAGAGAGAGAAATAGACACAAAGTGAGAGAGAGAGAGAGAGAGACACAAAGTGAGAGAGAGAGAGAGAGAGACACAAAGTGCGAAGCCAGAGAAAGAAAGAGAGTGAGAAAGAATAGACCTCCCAGGGAGAACCGGTCTAATCTGAAGTTGGACCCGGCATCCTCTTACCCCCCACCCCCCCCCTGCTGTGGGCCCTCAGGCCCCCCCCCCAACCGAGGCTGGACTACTCCAGACTGCTTCAAGTTCTCATTGGTTGGCCCTTACCTTAAAGGTCATGATAAGGTGGGTGAAATTAAACTCTGCCTCCAGGTCCAACTGAATGGTCACATTCTCCTTGCCTGGAAATGAAAGGGAGGCAGGAAGTAGAGAGAGGGTTTAGAGTGTGGGCTTTGTAACAACATGGGACACGTAACGTGTTGTATTCTCATTTTTGCTTTGTTTGTGCAGTTAACTTTCTGTTTGCCGCAACTTGTTGCTGCTGCACACCTTTTACGTTTTAACCGATTTTGGGGCGGGAACCCCTTTTGGTGTTAGCATTATGTTATGCTTTAGCTATTGAAAAATAGCAGATCTACAAGCTCATAGCGCGCCACCGAGTGGCGCGCTAGATCTTGTAGGTCTGCTATTTTTGAAAATTCGTAAAAATGCGGCACAAATCTTTGAATATATATTCTTTCAGGCGACTTTTCTTTTTTTTTTTCTTTTTTTTACGTCATGTCAAAATGGGTTAACTCTTTTACTTTGTTACTCTAAATCAGATGCATTGCCTAAAATGATAACTTTAACAATATTCCAATAGTTAAATGAACACTACAGATTTAACGGTGCAGGACAACATGAGGAAAGAGGGCAAACAGAAAGAAACAAGAGAGATGAAAGACAAGTATAGAACATAATTATGGGAGAGAGAGATGGAGAGATGGAGAGAGAGATAGAGAGAGAGAGAGAGAGAGAGAGAGAGAGAGAGAGAGAGAGACATTTCAAGAGATAATGTGCTCTTAAAAAGTGGGACATGGTCAAAAGGGAGAGGAAGAGAAGAGGGAGAAACGAAAACATCAACAGCGAGCTGGATTTTCACCAGGCCAAGAAAAACAAGCGAGATACATCAGTTATCCTCCACTCCTGACCGCTTCACTATCCCTGCTGCAATGTAAACTGAAATTATCAAGGACTAAGTCATTATTTAAAATAAAATAATAATAAAAATGTATTGGATAGATAGATAGATAGAATAGATAGATAGATAGATAGATAGATAGATAGATAGATAGATAGATAGATAGATAGATGGATAGATGGATAGATGGATAGATAGATAGATAGATAGATAGATAGATAGATAGATAGATAGATAGATGGATGGATGATAGATTTCTCAGCTTGACTCTTTCTGCTCCTATGTTCCAGATTGCAATGCATGTTGGTTGGCAGGGCTTTTACGCAGCTGTTAACAAATGAGCCATCAAATCTCTTCGGAAGTCTCAATGCTCATTTCAAACATCGTTAAGTTTCCGCGTCGAAAGAAAGGCTAATTACGACAAAAGAGCCCGCTGTGCGCGCGCAGGGCTAATGTTCCATGGTGGGATTATATTGGTGTTATATATCCTTGAATGAACTTTTAATTCCCACAGTAGTGAGGAAGACGTTCAGTCTGTCGGAGTTATACGTTCCACATGAAAAACCTCAATTTCCAGTTGCCTTTGAAGCCCCAACCCACACCAAAGGGTCGGGTCGGGACAAAACGGTTGTAAGGTAAACCACACCACTGCAAATCCTTGCAACTCAATGAGTTGCATTGGTGTGGTTTACCTGAAAAAAACGTTTCGTCCCAACCCGACCCTTTGGTGTGGTTTGGGCTTTGACTGTACAGAATTGGTGTATCTACTACTAGGTCAGAGTTGGAAACGGTTCTACTGCAATAGTATTAAGCTCTCCGTGAATGAATGAAACATTCCTCTCCTCTATTCCTCATGTCTGTCTGGCAGCTAGTCCACTGAGAATTAACATCGCTCCCGTTCTTCCGGAGGAATCTCCCCAGGCAGCGCTCTTTCCTACCCCCCCACCCATCCCCCAAAATAATAAAGACCTCTCGAATGAATTACTGGAAGGCAAGTCACCCTGGATTAATGTTTTTTGGGTTAGAAAAACAAAACAACTTCAAATTCATGTCTCTCTCTCTCTCTCTCTCTCTCAGTATGGCTCATATATTTGATTCCAATGTCTTTATTGGATTCAGTGTATCCGGTTTGATCCAGAAACAGAAACGTTATTGTATACACATAAAACATACATGTAAAATTAAACATTCATGTCTTTGAAGTAAGTATGTGACATGTATTTCCAAACCAGCATGACACTGCGAAATCCACGAGCATTCATAAATACTCTTGAGAGACCCTGACACCAAACTGCATTAATAATGTTAATAATAGTGTTTTCCAGGGGTTTTACAAGCCCAGCTACATCCTGACATCATAAAGGTAATCATTCCCAAAGGGTCAGCCCCTATAATTCCAGCGTTCACAGCCAGGTCACGGTGTCTAGCTGGTCAACCATTGCTGGGCGTTCCCTTTGATGTTATCTGTCCTCCTATTAGGATCTTTGGTTACGGGCCAAGCAATAGGAGAAGCGAGAGAGAGAGAGAACATGAAGAGGAGTGACATTTGATGGACCCGGCCTGGGAACGCAAACTGTGTCACCTTAAGAGCTTTGAACCACTTTTAACCATTATTTAAAACTTTAGCTGTTGAAAAATAGCAGATCCACAAGCTCATAGCGCGGCACTCGGTGCCGTGCTACGAGCTTGTGAAAAATCGTGAGACTGTGGCGCAAATCTTTCAATATATATTCTTTCACAGCAATCGTTTTTTAACTCATATATTTGTTTCGGGGGGTGGGGGGGGGGGGGGGGGGGGGCTGGAACAACATATTTTCAGATGGGGGGGTCCACGGCTATAAATACAGATAGTTCTAGGGGTCCTTGACATGGAAAAAGTGTGAGAATCACTGACATAGAAACATACGGTTTTTCAGAAAACTGTCATGATCGATTTAGATTAGAAGAACATTTTGTCAAGGACCCCCAAAAATATATGTAATTGGCCGCCGACCCCCATCTGAAAACATGTTGTTCCAGGGATCCCTCCAGAAGCAAAGATTTGAGTTAAAAAAGTTGGCTCTGAAAGAATATATAAGATTTGCTCCACATTTTCAAGATAAAGCATAACATAATGAAAGGGGTTCCCGCCCAGAATGGGTTAATGGGTGAAATCTAGATGGTCGTTTTCTTTGCGTTCCCTTCCCGCCACGCCGCCACCACAACCAGGACGTTTCCTACCGTTCTCTGACTGCCACCAGGTCTTCAGGCGGTTGGGGCCATAGATGGTGACCACGTTCTCGATCCGGTGGCCACTGCTTTCGTCCAGGCGCTCGCCACGGTTTTCCCGGGAGTCACACATGAAGCATTTCTTCTCCTCCTGCAGGGTTAGGGTGAACGGGGGGGAGGGGGGCAGAGACAGGGAGAGAGGACGGGGAAAGAGAAGGGACTATTGTCAAGAGAAATTCCTCTGATGCCGTGCTGATTTCTTCCAGTGAATGGAAGACGAGGAGAGGAGATAAGGATTGGACTTTGAGGAGCTCATTCATGCATGGATGGGAGTCTCTTCTTGACTTTGACAGTAACTCTTAAATGAATCACATTGTATTCTTCCCCTAGACTATATACACAGAACAACATAGGCCTATATTTAACGTGTGTGTGTGTGTGTGTGTGTGTGTGTGTGTGTGTGTGTGTGTACGCGTGTGAGTGGGTGTGCTTACAAAATGTGTGTGTGTGTGTATGTGTGTGTGTGTGTGCGTGCGCACACACACGCACACAAAATGCAAAGCCAAAAATGCAAAGCCCCATTTTCAGCAGTTATTTATTTTGTGTCCTAATGATAAACTGCTGATTCAATTCTAATTGGTTATTTCATTGATAAACCATTACCTGAAATCTGAATTACACCCGAATTATTCTGTTCAACAAATAAATGAATTGTCTTTCCTTGGGTTGAAACTAAGTGAGTGTCATTCTTGCTGCACTATTTAACTTCCCTTTTCTACACCCACATTTTAACCCGGTTTCCTGAGCAATTGTGCTGACATTTTTACCATTGAGCTAATAGAGCCAGGCTGCTTGCTCAGGGGATACGTTGAATCTTATGGAGGCATAAAGCTGCCAAAATTCAATTGAAATGGCAAATACAAAAAGTCAATTGAAATAAGATAAATGCTTTTTCATTTTCACGTCATTAATGCATTTCTTGGGACAAAAATAAATCTAAAATGCAATAGCATTATTTACATTTAATCTACAGATGTGCTCATTCTATGACACAATTCAAATTATAAATAAAATATCATTTGAATTTAAAATTAAAAAAAAATGCCAGCAAATTAGTGGGCAATAATTAAAATTAAAATGCAATTTAGACAATTCAAATGAAATAAGATAAATGCTTTTTAACCTTCAGATAATGAACACATTTAAGTGAAAATATAATGCAATAGCATTTACATTTCATCTCCAGGTGTGCTCCAGGGGTGGCGGTGGCTCAGGGGTAGAGTGGCTGCCAGTTCGAACCCGGGCTCCCCCAGAGTTAGTGTCGAAGTGTCCTTGAGCAAGACACTGAACCCCTAATTGCTCCTGATGTGCTGGTTGGTGCCTTGCATGGTTTCCGCTGCCATCGGTGTATGAATATGTGTGTGTGAATGGGTGAATGTAATGCACATCTATGTAAAGCGCCTTGGATAAAGGCCCTATATAAATGCACCATTTACCATTTTTGCTCATTCTATGACAGAATGAAAAAGCAAAAGCAAATAACATTGCATTTTAATTTTCAAATTAAATTAATTAAAAGGGGGGAGGGGCCGCCTCGCGACGCGAGAGAGAAAAGGAGATAGAGAAGAGAGGCAGTCGGCAGAGAGAGAGAGGGGGGCGGGTGGGGAGAGAGAGAGAGAGAGAGAGAGAGAGAGAGAGAGAGAGAGGAACAAAAAGATCCACTGTTATCCTACACTAGGAGTGCTGTCATGATTTAATGTTTTTCTTTTCTTTGGGCAAGGCATCATTTCTACAACAGAATAAACATGGGAAGAATTTATATTTTATGTTTAATCTTAAAACATAGCATTCAAAAACTCAACTAGTACAACTGTTAAAGGATTTGTATTTGCACATTTCTCGGTATTGACATTACAAATGGACTGGATGTTATGGCCCAATTTATAATCTGCAAGAGGCACTAATTGCAATTTTTGCACTAATTTGGTTAAATGGTATTATTCCAAAGGTGGATTATCATTCACCATCATACTAGCTACAGTATCATGTTCTCTTGCAGTTTAAGCAAACTATTATAGACAGGTAAAGGTTTGAGAACCACTGGCCTAATGCATTTAAAATAGGGGTGTTTTCCAACCCCCCACACAGAAAGGAAATATATGAACATACGGTATATATGTGCATATAAGTGGATTTATAGGACATATACTGTGATTCCTTGTTCTGTTGAGAGAATCTTAATACAACTATTTAGTCTATTTAAAAGTAGGAAAGATAGCATAAACCTTTTAGTTGTCAATGTGTGACCACCTTCCTATTTTCCTAGTTTGAGAACCTCTGGCCTACACAAAGTCTTGTTTACATGGTTAAATACTGAGTTTATGGTATTTGCCCAGTGCCACGGACCCCCTTGTGGCTGAACTGTCAAATTGAAAACTATTTAGTGATTTGTCATTTGTTTCCAATGGTTGGGATTATAATTTATAAAACTACAGAAATGAGTGGGGATGAATGTATGTATGTGAATATATATCGATATATAACATATTGAGTAATGCATATATTGGGGGTGTAATGGTTGGGATTAGAATTTAAGCCAGGAAAATGGATTGTAATATAAATAAATAGTGGGTAATAAATATTGTGTGTGTGTCCACCACGGTGACTGTGCCAACCAACTAATGCCCCCCATGCCAACCACAAGGGAGGTGAAGCCATTAGTCTAAATATAAAAAATCGTTAAAACAGGCCAAATCAACGTTAAAAAGGCCACATTTTTGCAGTTTATACCGATGTCTATGTCGCAGCATCGGCCATCTCCCTGGAATGCTATTAGGCTTTTTTTTATGATCTTAGGGTCATCCAAATAACATATTAAAAATCACACCCGTGTGAACTGAGTGGTGCAACCCTCTCTCTCTCTGTGTGTCTCTCATTAGCAGGCAACAGTGCAGCACTATCTCTCTCTCTCTCTGTTTCTGGCACAACAGCACCACTTTTGGTACTCATTGGTACTGGTGCTCATAGTCACATAGGTAGGTGAACGGACACATGAACACATAGGTAGGTTAACACGGACATTGCTGTTCCTTGGAGTGGTTGCACCACTCAAAAATGGTGAATTATATAAATTTTGGATCACAGTAAATTCAGGGTTTGAAAGTTGGGTATCATTAACATCCTACATAAGGCGAAAATGTCTAACTTTAATTATGCTTTAAGTTGCATGTAATGTGTCAAACTAGGGGTTATTCATGATTCAGAATCCATTGCAAGCATTAGTTTTCTCCTTGGGCTAAAACGGCCATAGCCATCATCACAAATGTGATGAGGTCAGCACATTTGGGCATATTGGGCACATTAAGGATAAGTGGCTGTGGCCGTTTTTAGCCCAAGGAGTGTTTTTTGTGCAAAACTAATGCTTGTAATGGATTCAGAATCATGAATAACCCCTAGTTTGACACGTTAAATGCTACTTAAAGCTGTTAAAGGACCACTTCACCACTTTTCAACCTATCTTCATATAATAGGTCCTCACTAATAATCATGATAAAATGGCACGATTTTTTTCTACTCAAGTCTGTGTCTCATAGGAGGGCTGTGGGCAGTTTAGAAACCGTCCTCCAGTGATATCATCATTAGGCAGATTTTTTATTTAATTTGTTTCATTATCGTGAGAACGATGGCTTCCATTTTCGCATTGCAACTCTTCAGGACTAGAAAGCCTGCAGTTTCTATTAGCTTGTATTCCCCATCGATGATGTCACTGGAGGACGGTTTCTGAACTGCCCACAGACGTCCTATAGAGACATGCAGACTGAGTAGAAATAAATTGCGCCATTTTTTCATGATCATTAGTGAGGACCTATTATATTAAGATAGGTTGAAAAGTGGTGAAGTGGTCCTTTAATGATACCCAACCTTCAACCCCTGAAATTACCATGATCCTTTCCAAAATGTATATAATTCACAATTTTTGAGTGGTGTAAACCACTCCTACAACTGGCTTTTTTGAGTGGTGTAAACCACTCCTACAACTGGCTTTGTTAGTTTATGTGTCTGTCTGTTCGTACCAAAAAATGAGCATGGTTGCTATGGTCACCCAGTTCACACAGGTCTTCATTGTCTACGTGTCTGTTCGTACCAAAAAATGAGCATGGTTGATGCTGATTGGTTGATACTGATTTCATTACGTCAGACATTACCTCAGACCACAGCTGATCAGGCTATATAATACACCACTCAGTTCACACGGGTGTGATTTTTAATATGTTATTTGGATGACCCTAAGGATTATAAAAAACGCTTTTTAGCTTAGATTGATATGCATCTAGATATGCATCAAGAGAAAAAAAGAGACCTCTGTCGTACCCTGCTGACAGAAGAGATGGCAGACTGCATTGTGCAGCTACACTGTTTTACAGGCTGTGATGCCAACTCTGGTTTCTATGGCAAAGGGAAATCATCAGTGTATGACAAGGTAGCAAAGAGCACTGTGGCACGGCAGAAGCTTTCAAGGTGTGGAGATAGCCTTGACCTTGAGAAGGAGGTAGAACTTCATATAGAACTGCATAAACAAGACAGGTGACCTATGGAGACAAGAAGCCCGTGCTGCCAAGTGGAAGACAATGACAAAAAAGAATGTATCTATCTCCCTCCAGATGCAGATAGCCTACGCCAACACTGCATCCGCACCAACTGCTTGGCGTATATCTAGTGCTCCACCCCACAATGAAGCACCACCCATGGACACTTGGACATGGTTGGGAGTTAGTGGGTGGTCGCTGTTGTCCTGTCCGCCACATGCGGCCTGCTCTCCCAACACACCTACCTGCACCAGGCCCAGTTGAAAAGGACAAGGAAGTTGAGAGTGAGGAGGAGGAGGATGATGCACAGAAGAGGAGGGTGGAGTCATCTGAATCTGATGATTCAGAAACCAGTGACACAAATGCTCTGACACATGTGTTTTGTGTCTGTAAAAAATTCAAACCCCAAATAAATTACTTTCCTATTCAAAAGTTGTACGTCACTTTCAGATGATACGTGGCGTGCCGCCAAGCATAAGCGTTCCACTGGCGCAACAGAAACAGCAACCGGTAATCACAACATGGCACTCGGTGCCGCGCTATGAGCTTGTAGATCTGCTATTTTTCAATAGCTAAAGTATAACATAATTCTTAAAACACCAAAAGGGGTTCCCGCCCGTCACTACACCATTGGTTCTCAAAGTTGGGGTCTCAGCTAGTCCTTAGAAGGGTAGAAACTAAAATCAGCCAGAGAATGTATCATTCATATACTGTACAGTACTATGCTGCGTGAATAAACATACAATTTGATAGCATACAGTAGATCACCCAGGTTTTATGGTTTTTCAATCCCCACACGTGTATGTATAAGTGTTGTAACACTTAAAATGCAGAATATGAAATTGTAACGGTAATATCGTATATCGTATCGATATCGCAATATTTGGCATAAATACAGAGATATGAAATTTTCTGTCTATACTCTATGGCTCTGTTGTAATCCAAACGTACATGCGTGTGGGTATAGGGATAGGGTGGCCTGGCTGGGTGTATGTCTTGACTACCGCGGCCTGAATGATTCAGCCCTGCAGCCCTGGTGTGAGATATGATCTGGACAACAGATGTCAATATGAAGTTGAGGATAACATTGACCACTTCTGTGTCTTAGTCATACTTCTCTCTCCTTTCTTTCGTAATCTTTTTTGTCATCAGACGGACAGCTTGGTCATATACTTCTCTCTTTGTTGACGTTTTGTTAACTCATCCTCCTGCCGTTAACCCAGTGGTGGAAAGTAACTAAGTACATTTACTCAAATACTGTACTTAAGTACAATTTTGAGGTATTTGTACTTTACTTGACTGTATTCCAATTTCCAATACATTTACATCTACTCCACTACATCTCAGAGCCAACATTTGTTCTTTTACTCCACTACAATTATTTGAAAACTTTAGTTACTAGTTAATTTGGAGATTTACATTTTGATTAGAAAAACATACATTACTGTAACCACTTCAACCCTATATACATTTCGACCATTTGAAAATAGCTGATCTACAAGCTCACAATGCGTCGCGATGCGATGCATTGTGTGCGACCTCTCTTTTCTATTCAAATATGAATATAAACTGGAAAGGTTGCAATTTTGAAAAAGTGCAAAGTGTGGTTGCCGCAGTCGCTTACATAGGCCCCTCCCACTAATATTGCCAGCCAATTACAATGTCGCGTCACCCCTGTGATCATGTGTAAGTAATTCGAGGGGATTTATGCCCCCAAAAATCATGTTTTTTGTGACAAACGGTTACAATTTTCGCATTTGTGGCGCCCCCTATCGATGAAAATGGAATTGCTTTTGGCTTTTGGTTGATTAAACCACCCACGACATTTGATTCAAATTTGGAGTTGATTGGACGTTTGGTTCGTGATTTGTGGCATTCTTTGTAAAATAGGCCCCTCCCACTAACTTCGGAAGCCGATTACGGCCGAACGATACGCCTGTGGTGTTTTCATCGGAACAGTCCAGAGATCATGTGTACCAATTCTTGTGAGATTTGGGCAAAATATGTAGGAGGAGAAGCAAAAAGTGTGTTTTGGAGAAAATTCAAAATGGCGGAAAATCTATCATGACGCAAATGGGTGTGGCCTATATGGTGAGATGCGTCATGACCCAAGAAAGCCAGGGACAAAATAATTTTGATTTTACGACCTACGGTTCAAGAGTTATAAGCCAAAACGTAAAGTGGGCTGTTATAGCGCCACCATGAGGCCGACCGATAACATTATAAGTTGATTAATTTTAGTAATTATTATGAACCTACCCTCCAAGTTTTGTAACTATAGTGATTACAGTCTCTGAGGAAAAAATACTTGAATGTGAGAAAATGCAATCGCATTTTCCCATTCATGTCAATGGGGAAAAAAACATTTCTCTTAAACAAATACAAGCACATCCTTCCCGATGAAGCCGGTCAATTTGAGATATGGCTCAAGTGCGTACAGTCAAAACTGTGGGAGGAGTAGCGAATCAAAAAAAAGACTAATCCAGTGGAATAATATGCATGAATAAAGTGTTCCAATTACAATATCCCCTTTGGGCAACCACACTAATTAAGGAATGGCAGCTAGGCCAAATATTATTCATGCATTTTGGCTATGTGCAACAATGCACAATAAAAAAATGCATGCTTTCATTTTTGTAGCTCTACAACAGAGCCATGACAGCAATGGCACAATATATATATAGGAAGTAGCAGGGGGTGCACGGCCAAAAATAAGTTTGGGAACCGTTGCGGTACAGTAAGCGGTTCCCAAACTGCAAAATTAATGACATTGAGTAAATACAAGTTTGAATTTACTGGCATTAATTATACCAGTAAGACGCCTGGCGAGAAGTCGTACGCTACAGTACAGTACAGTACAGTACACTAACTTTAATGACACCACATCGAAAATTACACATTTCCAAATGCTTTTGTGTAAAACGACCTTTATTTGGAAATGTTTTCTTCACATCTTGCCACACTAATTGAAACCCCTGCACCTGTTTGCCTTTGTCTGCCTTCTCCTGCCAAACCACACCGTTTGCACCCATGTCACCATGCACAACACCTACAGCATGCCTGTCCAGACAGAACACACTACCTTGCATCCATGCAACTGTCACATTTACAGTACAATACCCATTTCTATGAAAACCACATTCTTGCACAACACCACCTGCCTGTTTGCTGCGACGTCAAAATCGTCACCACTTTACAGAACGCATCTACACCAGAGCCATAGAGTAAGACAGAGTTATGACAACTCCGTTCACTTTATAGGACCAGTCCAATGGCGGCTCTTCTACATACACTTCTACTGGCAAATACTGACAAAGGCCTGAACCGGAAGTTGGCGGAATGCATTGCAGTCTATGGCCTTTACAGTCACACACGCATGAACATGAATCACGCGACTTCCAACCTCACAATGTCCTAACTCTGTCTTACTCTATGGCTCTGCTCCACACAAGCTCATACCAGCGCATCCAACCTATGCCCCTCCCCCTTCTGGTGGCTGACTGAGCCAGACACTCCACCACTTAGTAACGCAGCGCACATCGACAAACACCACGTAGTGTTGACTACACTAATAAGGACCCATGCCGGCCACTTAACACGCCGCCAATAATTACTCCCTACAACAAACATGACACGAAGAAAACGACCATCACTTTCTAGCAGCCGTGATGCCAAGCTGATATCTGCCCAAATTGTGCTGAGCGCCAGTCGCCTGTCACCAGTCGCCTGTCGCCAGTGTGTGAGGGCCGCACAGCGACCTGAACGTCTAGTCCACATAATTGTGGGTGTCCTTGTTATCAACTGTATGCTAATCATTTTTATTACATGGCATTGGCTTGGTTGAATGCTTGATTCCGATTGGTCAATCGCTGAATTCAGCGGTGAGTTATGTGTTGATGACAGACCTCTGCCTAATCAAGCTCTACCTACACACCCTCCGCCAACCTAGTCCCCATATATGGGGGACATGGGGAGAGCAACAGACTTGAACTCATGCTTCCTTCATGCCTGAGTGTCCAAGTTGCTCCTTTACACCTGACAGGGGGGAGTTTCCCTGGTTGGTTCCAACCAGTTCCTTTCCCCTCCATCAGGCGCCCCGGCTGGCCAGGGGGAGGCTTATGTTAACTATTAACAAATATACTTAAAACTCATGTTGGTAAATGAGGAATAGTTGTAACGTATACCAATTACCTTTTACGGATCGGAAATGGGTGGTACAGAAATTACTTTTGGAAATAATATCACATTTTTGTACCTCAACCTTGTTCCATCCATAGCTTTTCTGGATGCTATATTTTACAAAATAAATACCGCAGATGAAACAGGGAACCTTTTTTTGAATTCAATATATCAATAAAGAAGTGCAAAAGCCCTTGTAGGCTACATAATATGTAATTATGTCTCAGGCATTTCTGATGAGCATTACTTACATTACATTACTACACAGAACAGAACACAATGAACAGTAGCATTGTCGCGTGTCCCAGTGTGTTTTTCCCCTTCAGCTCCTCTCCCACCCTGTTTACCTAGAGTGGAATCGCATGCGAGTGCCAGCTGTGCCTGTTTGGCTAGCAAGCTCCAGAGACTTAAAGGACAACTTTAGTTTTTTTCATGTTTTAGGTTGTTATTAGAGAAAGTAAAAGGTGAGTGTATTTTTTTTTAATTAATTTGCTACTTTCTTTCGTTTTAGGGATTTTAGCTGTTTTTGACAGGGGGGGGGGGGGGGGGGGGGGGAGGGGGGGGGGGGGGGGGGGGGGGGGGGGGGGGGGGGGGGGGGGGGGGCATTCAAGCATAGGGGTAAATATGTATTTCTTTACTAAATGTTATAGCGATGTATTATTTTATTATTTACTATAGTCCTACTAGACCAAGAAATTACATCTGGCCACAAAAGATGTAGGCGCGTGCGAGTGCACGTGCGTGCAATCACTGGTCACTGAGCATCATGAATGTACTGAAAGACCCACCCACCTCAGACATCAGCAACATTATGATGTCACTGAGCATCAGGAAGGTACTGAAAGACCCGCCCACCTCAGACATCAGTAAGATTATGATGTCACTGAGCATCAGGAAGGTACTGAAAGACCCGCCCACCTCAGACATCAGTAAGATTATGATGTCACTGAGCATCAGGAAGGTACTGAAAGACCCGCCCACCTCAGACATCAGTAAGATTATGATGTCACTGAGCATCATGAAGGTACTGAAAGACCCGCCCACCTCAGACAACAGCAACATTATGACACTTTATTGTCTGGGTGAAAAAAAAGTTTTTAGTGTTTTAGGGGTAAAGAAAAAAGAAAAAACATTCCCCAAAAAAGCAAATTTCTTCATGAAAAAAATGAAAAAAGAAATAAATTAGAAAACAAATATTTAAGAAGTAGTGAAATTAGCCGATCTACAAGCTCACAACACGGCGCGAAGCACCACGGTGTGAGCTTGCAGATTGATGAAGTATAAGCCGTTAATTTACGAAAACACACGAAAACGAAGGAAATAAAGTTTGAATATTGAGATAAGAGGTTCATGCCAGACAGCAAAAAACTAAATCCTAACAGTTTTTAGAAAAAGCTATGTTGCTAAATCTGAAGCTAAAGTCTAAAATGACACTGATGCTGTCCAGGTCTGAATGGGTTAATGCATGTGATGTCCCATTATGAACAGCAAGGATTGGTCATCCTGCTACAGTCCTGTTGAACTGTAAAATGGACATTCTGCTTACATTTGAATCACGCTCAGATTATCATTTCCTTTTGTATTGGTACTTTTTTCTTTAGTCCGGTTCTTTTATAAGTCAACATTCTGAACTGTAAAATCAACCGTAATCCCTAACTGTACTCTAAGGACAAACATGTTTGTTTGTACACCTGTAATATGTTAAATAAAATCTCCAGCATGCATCTGTGTAGGAAAGTATTTTTATTTCCCACGAGGACAACAGATAATAAATGAATTCGGGCACCCCTTACCCCTTATCCCTACATTTATTTGCCATATTTTATTACTATCACTATTTTTTTAACTACCCAATCTACATCGACACGTTGTTAGCTTGTTGATCGGCTATTTGTACTATTTGAAAATGTTTGAAAATAGTAACAAATTGTAAATAAGTTTAGGGATAAGGGTGGCGCAAGATATAGGGCCATGTGTGTAAAATGTAGAAGGCTCCAGCAGTAAAAGACTATTCTCTGTTGAAGAGCCAGCCTGATGCAAACAGTTGAACTACATACATACTAGATTCATCTTCTTGTGTATTACTGCCACCCTGTGTTCAAAGGGCATATCACTTTTTTAAATCTTTATTTATGGTTTTTTTCACATTATCATGAGAACATCATTTGGCCGTGCTGTCCTCAATCTCAATCTAACTAACCTTGCATCTGCAGGATAGAGGGTTCAGGTTTTGGATTGAGTAAATTGTATAATCTTGAGATGGTGCCTTTTCTGTGACGGTTCAGAGTGAAACATTCTTCAAACTTTGACTTAGGCGGAAGATGTGGGAACGAAGGGAGTTGTATTGCGAGGCTACAAATTTGGTGAAATTAGAGTTGGGTATTGTAATTATCTGTGAGTGTAGAAAAGGCAGCAAAAGTATTATCCACAAAGAGGTCACCCAGAAAGTTCAGACCATTTCTCCTCCAGAGCTGGAATGCAAAGTCGGACTGTGAAGCAGGGAAGAGATAGTTGGAGACTAATGGAAAGAGATCGCTTATTGGATTGAGGTTCACATGTTTCTTAAATTGAAACCAAACTTTAGCATAAGCTAAAATAGCAGGACCCAACCCACCAAAAGAAAAGACAAAACCTGCGTCTTATAAAAGGAAATAATAATTTATTTAAAAATGTATATTTTTAATTTCCTGAAAAATGAACTTTTTGGAGTTGGGTGGTTTCTTCCCAACAGCAATGATATTTAACAGCTTCTAAGAGCTTATCGTCCCTGTCGGATGGATGTCTAACTGCTAAGAGCTTATCGTCCCTGTCGGATGGATGTCTAAGAGTTTATCGTCCCTGTCGGATGGATGTCTAACTGCTAAGAGCTTATCGTCCCTGTCGGATGGATGTCTAAGAGCTTATCGTCCCTGTCGGTTGGATGTCTAACTGCTAAGAGCTTATCGTCCCTGTCGGATGGATGTCTAAGAGCTTATCGTCCCTGTCGGATGGATGTCTAAGAGCTTATCGTCCCTGTCGGATGGATGTCTAACTGCTAAGAGCTTATCGTCCCTGTCGGATGGATGTCTAAGAGCTTATCGTCCCTGTCGGATGGATGTCTAACTGCTAAGAGCTTATCGTCCCTGTCGGATGGATGTCTAAGAGCTTATCGTCCCTGTCGGATGGATGTCCTTCTAAGAGCTTATCGTCCCTGTCGGATGGATGTCTAAATGCTAAGAGCTTATCGTCCCTGTCGGATGGATGTCTAACTGCTAAGAGCTTATCGTCCCTGTCGGATGGATGTCTAACTGCTAAGAGCTTATCGTCCCTGTCGGATGGATGTCCTTCTAAGAGCTTATCGTCCCTGTCGGATGGATGTCTAACTGCTAAGAGCTTATCGTCCCTGTCGGATGGATGTCTAACTGCTAAGAGCTTATCGTCCCTGTCGGATGGATGTCCGAAACTGTTCTTTTTCAACGATTCAAATTCCAAAGTAGCAAAAGTAGCAGATCTACAAGCTCGAAACGCATCGCTTTGCACCACATTTCGAGCTTAATTGTAGATGTGCTACTTTTTATGCTTTTGTGTCACTCTGTAGTACAATATGATCAAGTAGGGCGTTAATTCACGGAAAGAAAAATAGGTTTAAATATGGAGACAAGAGGTTTCTGCCCGACAGAAACGATAACCCAGAGTCAGGCTGTAAAACTTTGAGTCACTAGTGTTCCGGATAGCGTACTGGTGCATGCATGTAAACATAGCCTAGTGACTGACTAGACACATTTAGCTTCACGGCGAGGGAGAATGTGTAGTATGGAGCTGTGTAGTATTGTCAATGTATTGTGTGATCTGTCTATGTATTGTGCATTTATTGTGTTGTGATTTCTTTGTATCCTGAATTCCTGATGGTTGCTTGGTACAAAATGAACGTCCGCAAGCCGGGCAAAAAAAGCATCCATCCATCCATCCATCCATCCATCCATCATTGTAACGAGGAAGTAGCTCTGAACATACTACTAGCAATCAGTTCATTCATTGTGCATTAGTATGACTTCTCTCAAAGGCTACAATTAATATATCAAGTTTAACCACATTACACAACTCGTCCAGTCTGTTTAAAACAATGGGGACATTACATTTGTACAGTTTCAACCAGAAGATCAATCAATTCATTATGTTAGGCCCTACTTTTAACATCATGGGACATATGCCTGACTTTACAGTAAGCTTCTAACATCATGATGGGTCATTATAATATTTTTGTAGAAAAAATGCTGCTATTTGTCCCAAGGTGACTGCAAAAGATTGCTGCTTTTTGTTTCAAAAAGGTTTTTATAGCCTGTATAAAATATACAATGTATATATTATATACATTTTACAGGGTATATACATTTTACGACACAATGTGACATTTACACAATGCTGTACCCACTCCAACATACCCCATTTTCAACTGTTTTTTATTATATTTTGACACTTGCTTTGGCCATGTAAACGTATGCTTTCTCATGCCAATAAATCTCATTTGAATTTAATTGGGCAAAAATAATAATACACGATTTGTATGCTATGAAGCATCTTTCATGACAGCAGCCTAGATTGCATTAAATTGAAAAAGACCAACCACATGATCCTGCAACACTATCTATGTCTTTAGAGAACACTCTGACAACATCCCCTTCCTCAACGCTCCACTAGGAAGCAAAGAACAGTCATCAATGGCAGCAAACATTATGAAATGAATCACTATTCATTGCCCACTTCACTCTCAGAAGGGAGTATCACAACTCTTCAATGTGGTTAGTGAGACCAAACACTTTAGAAACTCATCTCTCGGCCTGGGCCGGCCTAGCGGTCCAGGTCCAGCCTGACAGCGTGTCGCGGGTTCGAGTCCCGATCCTGACGACCTGCTGTGTGTGTCCCCCTCCATCTCTCTCCCAGTTTCATGTCAACCTACTGTCATCTATAGGCAAAATATATATATATATATATCTTAAAAAAATTCTCAAGTTGAAAACTATAGAAATGATCCCTGAAAGTATAGTAACATGATTTGTCCCCACAAGTACAGGACTTGTGAACAAGCAGACCCCATCTCTGTTCTGTGCATAACATGTGTAATGTGATGCCTCTTGAACTGTGACTGGTAGCCTATTCCATCATGCTCTCTGTAAGAGGAGCTGTGTAGTATTGTCAATGCATTGTGTGATCTGTCTATGTATTGTGTATTTATTGTGTTCCTATTTCTTTGTAACCTGAATTCCTGATGGCTTCTTAGTACAAAATGAACGTCTGTAAGCCAGGGCAAAGCATCCATCTATCTATCCATCTATCTTTCTATCTAGTACTGTATGTGTTTTGCTGCTACAGCTAGAGGGTGCCAAAGGCTTAGGATTTGAGGCCAGATTCCAAGCAGCTCAAAGGGGTGCAGTACTTAGTTCAGAGTTCAGACTAGTCATTCATGGTCCGACAAACGACAACCTACCTCAAACCCTAAACTAACCATAACCGCAAGCACAGGAGCAGCGCATGTCTGACATGGACTAATGTCCACGGAATTACGTGCGGATCCCGCTCAAAGAAGTAAATGTGCCTTTTGAAACGAGATGAGCTAACCAGTGTGAAATCACCAATCCCTGTCTAGCTGCTCCAGATCAGATTTAGAGTCTCCTTTTCTGTGTTAGGTCAGCTAACTCTTATGACCTAATAATAATAATATAAATGTACTCTAAGTGTCACGAACCGTCCCACTTGAATACAATTAAACAAATATAATGTTTTTACTACAAAATAATGCAAGTCTTAATTATTGATGTATTGACATATTTGTAATGAAATCATGTCAACTGGAGAGGATATGACACAGACTAATGCTCAGTCGGAATTACGTGCGGACCCCACTCAAAGAAGTAAATGTTGATATTGAATGGGTCATGTGCCTTTTGAAACGAGATGAGCTGACCAGTGTGAAATCACCAATCCCTGTCTAGCTGCTCCAGATCAGATTTAGAGTCTGAGCAGAGTGCAGAGTGTTAGAGGGACAGGGGCTAAAATCCCGTAAGAGGGCACTTTTGGACAACAATAGCGAAAATATTTTCGCTATCGAGAGCTATTGAGAGCTTGTAGATCAGCTATTTTTGGGGCGCAACCCAGCACTCTTTAGCTAGTGGAGATGCGGTGTAACGACATGGATTTCAAAAGCAATTCTCCTGAATGCTGCCTTCCGGCATGGCATGGAAAGGAGTGCCACATAGTAAATGCTGCATTCGTGGTCTGGAAAGGGTGATTGTTTTACAGACGGGTAAAAGGGCAGGGTCTGAAGCAAGGCATCACAATACTTCCAAGTATGCATAATACACAATATTGGTGAATGTACACAAGAGCCTATAGACTTCAGAGAGCCACTACAAAATGTTCACAACAAGTGCGGTCAACAAGTGTGACCGCAGCTGCAAGCCCAAATATCTGAGAAGAAGAAACTTAAGACGCTTGTGTGAAATGTATGGCCACTGGGCTTCAACTATCGTTAGGAATAGTGGAGCTGTGCGCCAATGGCTTAGAATAAAGACAAGGAAATAGGGACGTCAACAATCTGAATTTAATGTAATATAATTCTGGTGTGTCAGGCAGACAGTCTGGTTCAAAATAGAGTTTAGAGAAGTTCCAAAAAACAAACAAAAACCCCCCACATAGAATGGTTATTGGAAACATGCAGTGAAATATTTATAGCAAAAATAACTTTTCATTGAAAAGGTTACACAGTATGATACAGTACTGTCTGGAAGGAAGAAAGAAAGAAATCTCTTCCATTGAGTAACATGAATAAAATCAATTATCTGCAGCAGACAGCAGTTCGGATTGGACACTTCAACGCAACATATATTTCACGACTACATTGTATCATAATTAAAAAATACAACATTACATATCAATTGATATGTGATGATAATATTTGCATAGTAAATATACTCAATTACACTGTTTAATATATACACAGTAAGACGCCCTGAGGGCGAGAAGCGACCTCGCCCTAAAAAAAGGCGCTTTGGCATGGGGGGGGGGGGGGGGGGGGGTCGGATCAAGATATGGAATTAATTATGTACTGGCCATATATGGAGCGTGTCTTGAGTGTACAGGGTTTGATGAGGTCAGATCAACATATGGAATGTCAGAACAGGTCAGCTCCATATATGGAGATCGATGGGTTTGAGGTTTGAGGTCAGATGTAGAGTTGCTGGCCGGCTCCATATATGCAGATCTAGGTGAAGTCTTCTCCATGTATGGTTATCCAGGGTTAGATGAGGTTGTGATCTTCAGAGATGGCCATATATGGTGGCATGACATGTCACGAGGCGTGACCATGTATGGAGGTGTGATGTCACGAGGCATGACCATGTATGGAGGTGTGATGTCACGAGGCGTGACCATGTATGGAGGTGTGATGTCACGAGGCATGACCATGTATGGAGGTGTGATGTCACGAGGCGTGACCATGTATGAAGGCGTGATGTCACGAGGCGTGACCATGTATGGAGGTGTGATGTAAGGAGGCGTGACCATATATGGAGGCGTGACTAACACACAGAGATGCAGGTTTTCACAGTAAATGTGACCTACGGTCGGGCCGTCCTAGTGTAGTGGTTAGCGTTAGAGCATATCTCTGCTGTCGGGAGGAAACCTCATAACTCCAAAATGTTCATTTTTCAGGAAATGAAAAATATACATTTTTCAGGAAATTAAGAAAACCTTATATTTGAGTGGTGTAAACTTTGTTAGTTTACGTGTCTGTCTGTCTGTCTGTCTGTCTGTCTGTCTGTCTGTCTGTCGTCAGACATTACGTCAGATCAGAGCTGATCAGGCTATATAATACCTTACACCACTCAGTTCACACGGGTGTGATTTTTTTAAAAACAAAGCAATAAAGCGTCATCAAAGTTGGTGTTATATATTGTCAATTACTTCCATGAGAGGTGGTGGAGTTAGTTGCTTTAGCAGACATTTTGAGGGTCCAATGCGTTTTTTACTACTTTCCATTGGTTCAATATTTTCGAAACAACACACAGACGTAAAGGGTGTTCAATAGCACTGATTTATGGAGAAAAAAAATCAAAAACCTCAAAGATGTAGTTCTGGGGTTTCCTTCAGACAGCAGAGATATATGCCTTTAATGCGGGAGGTTATGCATAAACACTGCCCTGTGGTGGACAGCAACGGGTTCCTAACGCCAAATCAAATGACTTCAGATCCACTGTTGATTTCCTCGACTAAAACTTAAGACGAAAAATGTTCGTCGACTACCTTTTTTCCACTGATGAAAACTAAATGAAAACGAAGCTATAATGACTAAAACTAAGACTAAATGTACTGACAATTTCGTCGACAAATAAAAACTAGACTAAAATGTGAGGAAGGGACTAGTGGACAAGAGATCCAGTATAAGTCATTTTACACTAGGTTGCATGCTGAAAATAGCAGATCTACAAGCTCACGCGTTGTGAGCTTGTAGATCGGCTATTTTCAGAAAGTGTAAAAATGACGGCATCAAGGCCCGCCAAAATACATTTTAGTTGACTAAATCAACTGTAGATTTAGCCGACTAAAATCTTATGATATTTAGTCGACTAAAACTAGACTAACACTAAAACATTCCGGGTGACTAAAACTAAAATCAAAAACAACACTGGTCTCCTATGGAGGGGCGTCTGAAGCCTGTCCTGGTCGGGGTATCAGGGTGTAAAAACAAATCCATCCACTGTCTGATAAACTAAAGGACTTTGATGAATCACTATCATCCATTTGTCTGTGTTGAACTGATGGTCTTGCTTCTGATCAGGATCATCTGATCATGCTGGAAGTGTGAATTCAATTAAGGTTGAGTTATAATATTAATAATAATGCATCCTCCTGGGTGACAGCAGACTGCTGGGCGAGAGCTGGCGCTTTGGCATGGTGGGGGTCAGATCAACATATGGAGTGAATTCTGTACTGGCCACATATGGAGCGTGTCTTGAGTGTACAGGGTTTGATGAGGTCAGATCACTCTCAGAGTTACAGACCTGTTATGGTCATTCAGGGCTGTGTGTGCTGTGTGTGTGTGCGTGTGTGCATGAGTGCATCAAGGTCACATGGTGTTACTGTTCCTCCTAGATCTGACACAGAGACACTGAGGAACCATACCAGCACCTGAACCCAACACAGAGTGGTTCAGTGGAAGTGGTCTGGAAGGTGTGAAGGTGTGTCAGTGTGTTAGAGGACACTGTGTAGAAGGACAGAGTGCCAGCAGAGCAGTCCACGTACACTGCTACTCTGTTGGAGCGACGGAGACCGAGGACAGAGTCAGAGGGACGGACAGAGAGTTTAGTCCCCCCCCCCCCATTGTGAACGACATAGTAACTGTTGTCATTATCATTACATTCCAGACTCCAGGACACGTTGTTGGCTCCTAACCTACAGTCATCACCGTATCCTCTCCTCTTGATTTCTCTGGTTGTCCCTGATATATCAACCACTCCACTCCACTCTACCTCAGAGTAACACCGTCCAGTCAGAGTCTCTCTACACAGAACCTGTTCCCAGGAGGTAAATCTGTCTGGGTGATCTGGATAGTGCTGATCCACCCACACCTGTGTCACCTTCCTGTAGTTCTCAGACAGAGAGAGTTGTCTGTGTGCTGTGTTTGGATCCAGTGTGAGTTCACACACATCTGATGAGAGAACAACACACAACACAACACCACTTTAGAATCACATACAACTTCATAATAATATACAACATTGAACTTATTAACCACTATGAGCACTGCTTCAAATAGTATTGAAAATGGCAGATCTACAAGCTCACAATGCATTGCGGTGCATTGTGAGCTTGTAGATCTGCCATTTTCTGTATGATGTTCAGCTGCTGTATAATTACCTTGAATATATCTGGTTAATAATAACAACAACAACAACAACAACAATAAGATCTACAAGTTCACAGCACATGGTGATGGATGTACACTCACTATGTACGCACATACAATCATGCACACACACACACACACACACACACACACACACACACACACACACACACACACACACACACACACACACACACACACACACACACACACACACACACACACACACACACATCAATAATAATGAAGGCACTCGATCTACAAGCTCAGATCGCAACACATTGGGGTTCAAATTGTTCAGAAACCACTATTTAAAAAATATCAGATCTATGCAGTGTGAGCTTGTAGATCTGCTATTTTCAGTAAAATGTTCACCTATAATGACGTGTCCAGAATGGAAATATATTAATAATAAATATATTGCATATAATAAATAAGATCTACAAGTTCACAACACATCACCATGCAGCACGCACGCACGCACGCACGCACGCACGCAGGCAGGCAGGCAGGCAGGCAGGCTGGCAGGCAGGCAGGCAGGCAGGCAGGCAGGCAGGCAGGCAGGCAGGCAGGCAGGCAGGCAGGCAGGCAGGCAGGCACGCGCGCGCGTGTGTGTAATAGGGCATTAACGACTTGAGATTTTTCCAAGTCGACTTGTCAGACAGTAAAGTCGAAGTTGAGTCGATTTATCATTTTGTATGACGGGGGGGGGGGGGGGGGGGGGGGGTTAACAGGGGCTGGTGGAGGTGCACGCGCTCAAATACGGAGCATGTCAAACAAAGCACTGCGCACAGCCGCACACACACAGTGGCCTCTCCAATATGGCACAGTGTATGTATCATCTATATGGCAAAGCGCTGATTATCAAAACATAAAACTATAATAGTAAATACTAAACAGTGTGTGCGTCGCGCGTCCCCCGTGGGCCGCGTAGAGGCTCACGGCCCGGTCGCGAACAGTTTGTTGGGCCGCCGGCCACGGGGAAGAGAAAAGGAATAAAAAAGCCTCAAATTGGGCAGGCACTTTAGACAATGCGGCCGCTGACTCGGAGGGGGAAGTGAGGGCTGCCCCAGCCTGTGAGCTCGCAGATCTACGCTTCATGCAACGAATGTACCCGTACGTTTGTTCTATTAAAGGGTAGATCGCTACCGTTTAGGGGCTCAGCAGCCCCCCAAACGGTGGCGGATCTACCCTTTATAGAACGAACGTACCGATATGCTGTGAGCTTAGCCTGTTGCTAACCTGACCCCCCTCTCTCTCTCTCTCTCTCTCTCTCTCCTCTCTCTCTCTCTCTCTCTCTCTCTCTCTAACGCGACTCTCTCTCTCTCTCTCCCCCGTTGAAGTTGCAATAGTTGGATCACTCAACACAGACCAGAAAAGAGAACACAACATGAGAGGGGGCATCATTGGCACACAGTGCCAGCAGCAGCGCGCAGCACAGCGCAGCGGCCCGAGAACGCAATACAAAATATAACATTAACACTAGTGGCAGTCAGCCCGACCTTCAGAACACAATATAGAAGACATAGGTCTATATATTATCATCACAGCAGCCAGCAGCAGTTTGGCACATCATCAGAATACAATCTACATTACCTTCCACGTGAACCTTCTCCTCCTCCAACTCGATAACGTTCTCATGTTAGTTTGTTACCTATTTTCTGAGCCATGTAAATAAACAACAACCCGCACTGACCGGAGACGGAGAGGTTCATATGATGTGCCCCACGCATAAAGCTAAACCAGAAACAGGACAGTCATTGCGTCAGCACGGATGTAGCCTCGGAAAGCCAGACGTTTTATTTCCAGCAAGGAGGTGAGGGGGATATCGTTTGGGGATAAAGTTTCCGCGCTTCTATCTGTTACTTCTCTGACACAGCGCAGTTCAAACTTCAAATTCAGCCAGTCAATAGTGGGACACCGCGCGCTGAGAGCCACAGATGCAGTTGGTTTTTAATGAAGGGCGCGTTCTGAATGCAATGCAAACTAATAGGCGAGTGCGCTCCGGTCGAGTCCGGTGCATATGCAAAGGGAAATAATGACTTCTGTCCGTGACAATAATCAATGCTACAGTTTTAATTCTGTACACACGCACACATAGCAAAAAATATGATATGGGGAAACTTTTTTTTTATATAGGAACATTGCGGTTGCCATCTGGCCACTCTACCCCCACACACACACACACACACACACACACACACACACACACACACACACACACACACAGGGGCAGCAGTGGCTCAGGGGTAGAGTGGCCAGATGGCAACCACAATGTTCCTATAGTTCGAACCCGGGCTCCCCCAGAGTTAGTGTCAAAGTGTCCTTGAGCAAGACTCTGAACCCTAATTTGCATGCTCCAGATGTGCAGGTTGGTGCCTTGCATGGTTTCCTAATCCTCAACCATTGGTGTATGTGTGTGTGTGTGTGTGTGTGTGTGTGTGTGTGTGTGTGTGTGTGTGTGTGTGTGTGAATGGGTGAATGTAATGCACAATCCATGTAAAGGTGTGTGGATGTGTGTGTGAATGGGTGAATGTAATGCACAATCTATGTAAAGGTGTGTGAATGGGTGAATGTAATGCACAATATATGTAAAGGTGTGTGGATGTGTGTGTGAATGGGTGAATGTAATGCACAATCTATGTAAAGGTGTGTGAATGGGTGAATGTAATGCACAATCCATGTAAAGGTGTGTGGATGTGTGTGTGAATGGGTGAATGTAATGCACAATCTATGTAAAGGTGTGTGAATGGGTGAATGTAATGCACAATATATGTAAAGGTGTGTGAATGTCTGTGTGAATGGGTGAATGTAATGTAATGCACAATCCATGTAAAGGTGTGTGGATGTGTGTGTGAATGGGTGAATGTAATGCACAATCCATGTAAAGGTGTGTGGATGTAATGCACAATCTATGTAAAGGTGTGTGAATGTATGTGTGAATGGGTGAATGTAATGCACAATCCATGTAAAGGTGTGTGGATGTGTGTGTGAATGGGTGAATGTAATGCACAATCTATGTAAAGGTGTGTGGATGTGTGTGAATGTAATGCACAGTCTAACTATAAATGTGCCGTGTGTATGTATGTGTGTGTGTGTGTGTGTGTGTGTGTGTGTGTGTTTGTGCGCGTGTGTGCATGTGTGCGTGTGTGCGTGTGTGCGTGTGTGCGGTTGTAATGCACGTAACTCGAGAACCGTTTGACCCACCGACTTCAAATTCAACACACACACACACACACACACACACACACACACACACACACACACACACACACACACACACACACACACACACACACACACACACACACACACACACACACACACACACACACACACACAGGGGCAGCAGTGGCTCAGGGGTAGAGTGGCCGGATGGCAACCGCAATGTTCCTAGTTCGAACCCTGGCTCCCCCAGAGTTAGTGTCAAAGTGTCCTTGAGCAAGACTCTGAACCCTAATTGCTCCAGATGTGCAGGTTGGTGCCTTGCATGGTTTCCTAATCCTCAACTATTGGTGTATGAATGTGTGTGTGAATGGGTGAATGTAATGCACAATCTATGTAAAGGTGTGTGAATGGGTGAATGTAATGCACAATCTATGTAAAGGTGTGTGAATGGGTGAATGTAATGCACAATCTATGTAAAGGTGTGTGAATGGGTGAATGTAATGCACAATCTATGTAAAGGTGTGTGAATGGGTGAATGTAATGCACAATCTATGTAAAGGTGTGTGAATGTGTGTGTGAATGGGTGAATGTAATGCACAATCTATGCAAAGGTATGTGAATGGGTGAATGTAATGCACAATCTATGTAAAGGTGTGTGAATGTAAAATGGTAAATGGTGCATTTATATAGCGCCTTTATCCAAGGCGCTTTACATTCACCCATTCACACACATACACCGATTGCGGCGGAAGCCATGCAAGGTACAAACTAGCACATCGGGAGCAATTTGGGGTTCAGTGTCTTGTCCAAGGACACGTCGACATGTAGACAGGAGGAGCCGGGATTCGAACCGCCGACCCATGGATCATTGGACGACCTGCTCTACCTCTTGAGCCACAGTCGCTGTGTGTGAATGGGTGAATGTAATGCACACTCTATGTAAAGGTGTGTGAATGTCTGTGTGAATGTAATGCACAATCTATGTAAAGGTGTATGAATGTGTGTGAATGTAATGCACAATCTAACTATAAATGTGCCACTTCTTTGTCTGTGTGCGTGTGCGTGTGCGTGTGCGTGTGCGTGTGTGTGCGCGTGCGTGCGTGCGTGCGTGCGTGCGTGCGTGCGTGCGTGCGTGCGTGTGTGTGCTCTTGTAATGCAGTCTGTGAGACACACCGTTGTCCAGAAACACCACAAAAGGCTCTGGTCAGGCTCTCCCCTCACCTGTGCAATTTCCAGCCTCTGCCTCAACCAATTGATTGCCATGGCAACCCCACACCTGACAATTGATTGTCAGGTTGACTTAACCAGTCCACTTTTCACAGTCAGTTTGCACTCTTCGGGCACAGGCAGACAGACAGAGGCAGACAGACAGATACAGAAATCTCCATATACAGTATGGGCACAAAAGGGACACAGCCAGATAGTTAAAACGGGTGCTATGACAAGTTGACAGCGGGTATTATTAGTAGAGATGTCCCGATACTATATCGGAAAAGTATCGGATCGGCCCTAATTTGGTCATATCGGGTCATATCGGTATCGGCAAATATGCTAGTGTCACCACAGATCCAACACAGGGGTAAGGGTTGACACTATGGCAGGTAAATAAAATGTTGGGGCATGTGGAGTTTGCTTTGGAGTTGCCCAAACTGCAAGTGCAAGTGTTGTGTTTAAACAAACACGAGATACAATAGCTAGATAGCTATAAACACTCAGTTTAAACACTATTCCCAGACGGTGGACTTCAAAACTAAATATTTCAACAAACAGACACGCACTCACGCATGCACGCGCACGCACATGCACACACCTATTAAATGTGTGACCTATAATAACATGAGGACGCACGCACGCACGCACGCACGCACGCACGCACACACAGAGATACATCTATAAAAACATTTAATAATAGTGAATTTGTAATAGTTTGTCTCTATATTTCTGGGGACTTCTCTGCCTTTATTCGATAGTACAACTGACAGAGACAGGAAACAGGGGGTGAGTTGGGGAGTGACATGCAGTGAAGCCGTCACCAGGATTAGGAATTGAACCCTAGACCGGTCAGGAATCAGAGCCCATGTGGTACGTGTCTTTACCACTCGGCTATCAGTGCCCCGACAGGAAGCTATTGATGGACATTGTCAAAATAAAAGCCTCAGATAGTCTGTGTTTTAACCCATTCAGGACAGGAACCCCTTTTGGTGTTTTATGCATTATGTTATACTTTTTGAAATTATATATCGTGAAAATGTGGTGCAAATCTTTGAATATATATTCTTTCAGAACATTTTTAACTCATATCTTTGCTACTGGGGGATCCCTGGAACAACATATTTCCAGCTGGGGGTTGGGGGCCAAATACATATATTTCTGGGGGTCCTTGACATGAAGATGTTTGAGAACGACTGACAGAAACATGGGTTTTTCAGAAAACTGTCAGGATTTAGAAGACATTTGTAGAATCATCCTCAGGTCTAAACGGGTTCATGTGGAACTAAGAATGAGGCTGTTTGTTTTAAATCAATAGATGTACCATAATTGAAATTAGTAATTCACTCAGTATTTGATTGCTTATATTATGTTTAGATCTCTTTAAGAGTATTGTACCTCCTAAGGTAAACAAACCAGTGGTTGTACTGATAAACTGTATTTAAAAAAGTCCAAAGACGGTGAAAGTAGCCGATATACAAGCTCTCAACGCGTCATGATGCAACACGTTGCGAGCTTGTAAATTGGCTTTGTGGCTATTCGTCGTAGGTCTTAGGGGTGGCTGTAGCGGAGGCTTTCACCTAGAGCTCCATATATGAGGACGACGGCGACATCCAGCACTGACATCAGGCTAATGTAGAAACCATCATATATGGGGATACACGTTTTGGCATCGTCATCATGACACGCACCCAGTAAGAACCTTATATAAGTAGAATCAGTATACATAAGTTTAGGGGAAGTTTAGAAGTTTAGGGGAGCTAGCAGCATTTGCTACGAGAGACTCCGTCACCTTCCGTACGAGACAGTACATCTGGCCTTACATCCCAGATATCCTCAGCGATATCTGGCCTTACAACCCAGATATCCTCACTTATTTCTGGCCTTACAACCCAGATATCCTCAGCGATATCTGGCCTTACAACCCAGATATCCTCTGCGATATCTGGCCTTACAACCAAGATATCCTCACTGATATCTGGCCTTACATCCCAGATATCCTTAGCGATATCTGGCCTTACAACCCAGATATCCTCGGCGATATCTGGCCTTACAACCAAGATATCCTCAGCGATATCTGGCCTTACAACCAAGATATTCTCAGCGATATCTGGCCTTACAACCAAGATATTCTCAGCGATATCTGGCCTTACAACCAAGATATTGTTGTGTTAAAAGTTTCAGCAACCCCGATACGTTCTAATCGGACACCACTGCGGCAGGGCCTAGCCCAGACAACCAGCACTAGTTTGAGCTAATTTTATATGGTCCTCTTAAGTGGTTGAGACTCTTAAATAAATGTCTCACTAATAGTTAATGTTCCTTTAACTATTTAAGCCCACATCAACAGTTGTTTGATTAGAAAGAGGCTGTCTTTAACTAAATCACTTCTGTTTGGTGTGCTCTTACAGGCCAGAGAGTTTACATTCAGAGAGGAAGTGCTGAAAGCTTTGAGACGCACAGTAGGTAGTGTATATTTCTAGAATCCTATATGTGGACACCATAGGTAGGCAGAGTTCACCCAAATCTACATTGTGTTTAGTAATAAACCCCAGGAAATATAATGCATGTTTTGGTTAATATAAACACATTACAGTTATGTTAAGTGAAAGTGACATGCTGTATATGAGCTGTTCATACATAGCAGGATGTTGTGCTTCTTTGATTTAATGAATAGAACAGAATAAACACTTACACTTCCTCACACCTGGTCTCAGCCTGCACTCTCCACTGTGGTCACTGTGGGTGAAGGAGAGACAAAGATAAGATAATAGAAACAATAATGATAGATAATGCATTATGTCATTAAACATTAAATGCTACTATACAGCACCCTTTTGGTGTTTTAAGCATTATGTTATACATTAGCTGTTGAAAAATAGCAGACAACGAGTGCCGCGCTACGAGCTTGTAGATCTGCTATTTTTGAAAATTGTGAAAATGTGGTGCAAATTTGGAATATAGCCTATATTGTTTCAGAACGAAAGTTCAAATCTTTGCTTCTGGGGGCGTCCCCTGGAACAACATATTTCAGATGGGGGTCGGTGGCCAAATACATATCATTTTTGGGGTCCTTGACATGAAAGTTTGAAAACCACTGACATAGGAACAGGGTTTTCTGAATACTATGAAAACTAGAATCTAGTGTCACGTCTAAATGGGTTAAACAACATCTAGGCACATTTACACTGACTGGCATCAAGTCTGTCCATACCTGAGAGTCTGCAGTTGTCCAGCAGAGGGCAGCGTCTCTTGGTCTCCTGGGTGATTGTAGCTCAAGTCCAACACTTTTAGGTGGGAGTTGGATCTCAGAGCTGAGACCAGATAAGAACAACCTTCCTTTGAGACCATGCAGCCTGACAACCTACACGCACACACGCGCACACATGCACGCACACGCACACATGCACGCACACACACAGGGGCCCAGGATTAAAGGGATATTTCATCTTCAGTCATTTTAACATAATGAGGAAAGCACCTCAATCAGCGTCAGCAGGCGACGCATTCAAGTGCACTCACTGCCAGAGAGACTGTCACTCACAAATTGGACTGCACAGCCACACAAAGCACTGCTCCCTCAGCACCACCTGATCTAATGCAAGTGCACTTGTGTCATGGTCTCTCAAGACTGACGACCGCTACTATATATATATATATTAGTGATTGTCCCGCAGGTTTTCAGCACAATTATCGCGTGGTGGGCGGGGCATGTGGAGACAGAAAATATGTCATGTCACGTATGTGTATAAGTTTTATATGTTCATTCAAATAATTTGCTACGACTCACGCAGGAACGAGGGACCATGACCTCTCTCTCTCTCTCTCTCTCTACCCTAGGCAATCAAGCAAATGTGACTATGCCATACTTAGGCTAATATTAATAACAGTAAAGCATGCAAATGCTCATTTTACTTTGATAACCAGTAATTTGGGCTGCAGGGCAGACTGGTTGGGTCATTTCCTAGTGTTTCAAATTAGATATTCCTCTAAATCTGGGTAGAAATGAAAATGAAAAATAAAGGTGCCTTTTCAAATTCCAGATCCTGCACTACAAATTCCCTCTGCACGTCCTTGCCCCCTCCCCTCTCTCTCTCTCTCTCTCTCGAAAGCAATTGAAATTGAATGGACTGAACTTGCTGGGTGTTGAAAAGCCAGTCGTTAGGCTACTTTTTGTTTTTGCAGGCCGCGGGGCGGGCGGGTCATTGATTAATATATTTTTGCGGGGCAGGTTGGTGCGGGCTGGCTCCTGTGGCGGGACGGGACAGGAGGAAAACCCCTGCATAACCCCTGAATCTAGCTAGGGGATACATTCATTCACAGCAGGTGAAGATACAGTATGGTTATGTTTTTAAATGTTGAGACAGAGCTGTCAACTCTCATGCAATAAGCATGAGACAAAAAAAAACATTGAATATTTAATTATATGTTGTACTACATTTAATTAATACCCTTTGTTTAGCGGTTTTCTTTTTTTCTTTTTACAGAATCAATGGTTTTATGGGCATGACTCGCCAGGATTCTGGGTGGCTTGATTATAGGCTTAAAATAATTGATATAAATATTGTTTTTGTAAATCTCTATGGGAAAAATGAATGTGGAACCAGAACGCCCACTGCTATGCCCTATAGGCTGCTATAGTAGGCTATGATATCCTCCACATCATCAACAACATATTATAGATTTAAGATTAATTCATGTTCTTTGTTCTACACATCCAAAAAGTTGGCTTCCGGGTCACTGCATTGCTTATTTCTAACCTATCATGTTATCATATACAAATAATAAGGGAAAATTAGCGAAATGTGTGGCAAATCTGCTTACCACTAGCTTTCTTCACATTTGTGTTCATGAAGGTGTCTACAATCACAAATACATTTGTTCCAATCCAACTCCCTTTGGAAACTTTGTGACTGCTGCTGACAGTTGGGGTACCATTAACAACCAATATAAGGCAACCATTTCCTAATTTCATTATACTTTAAGTAGCATGTGACAGGTTTTCATGATTCTGAATCCATTGCAAGCATTAGTTTTGCACAGAAAACATCACAAATGTGATGAGGTCAGCGGCACATTTGGGCAAGTGGCTATGGCCGAATTTAGGAGTGTTTTCGTGCAAAACTAATGGTTGGAATGGATTCAGCATCATGAAAACCCCCTAGTTTGAACATGTCACATGCTACTTAAAGCATAATGAAATTTTGCCTTATATTGGTTGTTAATGGTACCCCAACTTTCTGCAGCTGTCACAAAGTTTCCCAAGGGAGTTGCGTTGGAATAAATGTATAGGTTATAGTCAACCTTATAGTAGACACCTTTATGAACACATTTGTGAAGAAAGCTAGTGGTAAGCATTTTTGTGCAGATTTGCCACACATTTCACTACTTTTCTCTAACTAAAAGGAGTAGCTCTGTAATTCAAATTAGGTGTGGTTGGAGGAACATGCAGCTATGAGAATCACACAGGTGAATGAATTCAAGAATGATATATATCAAGTACAAGGAAGTACGTTTGCATTTGACAGGAAGTAATCAAAATATGCCTATTAGGGAATTATGGATACATGTAATTTACATAAAAGGTTAAGGAATACTAACCTGAGTGTCTCCAGTGTACAGTTTGGACTCGCCAGTCCAACACAAAGCTTCTTTATTCCTAAATCCTGCAAATCGTTATTACTCAAGTCCAATTCTAGAAGACTAGAGCTGGAGGTGAGAACCGACGATAAATCCTCACAGCATCTCTCGGAGAGGTTGCAGCCACTCAGCCTAAAGAAAACAAATAGTGCTAAAATTAGATTTTATTTTTATTTAATTTCGTATAAAATAATTTAATAAAGATTATATATATATATATCGCGTGGTGGGCGGGGCATGTCGAGACAGATAATATGTCATGTCACGTATGTGTATAAGTTTTATATGTTCATTCAAATAATTTGCTATGACTCACGCAGGAACGAGGGACCATGACCTCTCTCTCTCTCTCTCTCTCTCTACCCTAGGCAATCAAGCAAATGTGATTATGCCATACTTAGGCTAATATTAATAACAGTAAAGCATGCAAATGCTCATTTTACTTTGATAACCAGTAATTTGGGCTGCAGGGCAGACTGGTTGGGTCATTTCCTAGTGTTTCAAATTAGATATTCCTCTAAATCTGGGTAGAAATGAAAATTAAAAATAAAGGTGCCTTTTCAAATTCCAGATCCTGCACTACAAATTCCCTCTGCACGTCCTTGCCCCCTCCCCTCTCTGAACTTGCTGGGTGTTGAAAAGCCAGTCGTTTTTGTTTTTGCAGGCCGCGGGGCGGGCGGGTCGTTGATTAATATATTTTTGCGGGGCAGGTTGGTGCGGGCTGGCTCCTGTGGCGGGACGGGACAGGAGGAAAATGCATAACCCCTGAATCTAGCTAGGGGATACATTCATTCACAGCAGGTGAAGATTACAGTATGGTTATGTTTTTAAATGTTGAGACAGAGCTGTCAACTCTCATGCAATAAGCATGAGACAAAAAAAAACATTGAATATTGAATTATATGTTGTACTACATTTAATTAATACCCTTTGTTTAGCGGTTTTCTTTTTTTCTTTTTACAGAATCAATGGTTTTATGGGCATGACTCCCCAGGATTCTGGGTGGCTTGATTATAGGCTTAAAATAATTGATATAAATATTGTTTTGTAAATCTCTATGGGAAAAATGAATGTGGAACCAGAACGCCCACTGCTATGCCCTATAGGCTGCTATAGTAGGCTATGATATCCTCCACATCATCAACAACATATTATAGATTTAAGATTAATTCATGTTCTTTGTTCTACACATCCAAAAAGTTGGCTTCCGGGTTAATTCGACCTTAGGACTTTTTGAAACATGTTTGTGTCACTGCATTGCTTATTTCTAACCTATCATGTTATCATATACAAATAATAAGGGAAAATTAGCGAAATGTGTGGCAAATCTGCTTACCACTAGCTTTCTTCACATTTGTGTTCATGAAGGTGTCTACAATCACAAATACATTTGTTCCAATCCAACTCCCTTTGGAAACTTTGTGACGGCTGCTGACAGTTGGGGTACCATTAACAACCAATATAAGGCAACCATTTCCTAATTTCATTATACTTTAAGTAGCATGTGACAGGTTTTCATGATTCTGAATCCATTGCAAGCATTAGTTTTGCACAGAAAACATCACAAATGTGATGAGGTCAGCGGCACATTTGGGCAAGTGGCTATGGCCGAATTTAGGAGTGTTTTCGTGCAAAACTAATGGTTGGAATGGATTCAGCATCATGAAAACCCCCTAGTTTGAACATGTCACATGCTACTTAAAGCATAATGAAATTTTGGGAATTTTGCCTTATATTGGTTGTTAATGGTACCCCAACTTTCTGCAGCTGTCACAAAGTTTCCCAAGGGAGTTGCGTTGGAATAAATGTATAGGTTATAGTCAACCTTATAGTAGACACCTTTATGAACACATTTGTGAAGAAAGCTAGTGGTAAGCATTTTTGTGCAGATTTGCCACACATTTCACTACTTTTCTCTAACTAAAAGGAGTAGCTCTGTAATTCAAATTAGGTGTGGTTGGAGGAACATGCAGCTATGAGAATCACACAGGTGAATGAATTCAAGAATGATATATATCAAGTACAAGGAAGTATGTTTGCATTTGACAGGAAGTAATCAAAATATGCCTATTAGGGAATTATGGATACATGTAATTTACATAAAAGGTTAAGGAATACTAACCTGAGTGTCTCCAGTGTACAGTTTGGACTCGCCAGTCCAACACAAAGCTTCTTTATTCCTAAATCCTGCAAATCGTTATTACTCAAGTCCAATTCTAGAAGACTAGAGCTGGAGGTGAGAACCGACGATAAATCCTCACAGCATCTCTTGGAGAGGTTGCAGCCACTCAGCCTAAAGAAAACAAATAGTGCTAAAATTAGATTTTATTTTTATTTAATTTCGTATAAAATAATTTAAGAAAGATTATATATATATATATATATATATATATATATATATATATATATTGTTGTTAGTTCACCTACAGAACTCTTTTGGAGGCTTTGACCACTGGCAGCAGTCTTAGAAGAGCCTCTTCTGAAGCACCGTATTTCTTCAGGTCAAACACGTCCAGCTCCTTTCCTGATGACAGCAACATGAAGGCCAAAGCTGACCACTGAGCAGGAGATAGTTTGTTTGCAGAAAGACTTCCCGTGGTCAGGTACTGTTGGATTTCTTCCTCTAGAGAATGATCATTCAGCTCATTCAGACAGTGGAGCAGATTGATTTTTCTCTCTTGAGAGATATTCTTCCTGATCTTGGTCTTTATGTACTTGACTGTTTCATGGCTGGTATGTGAACTATTTTCTGGCTGTTTGAACAGAATGTTTAAGAGGGTTTGATTGGTTTCCAATGAGAGGCCCAGCAGGAAACGTAGGAACAAGTCCAGATGTCCATTTGGACTCTTTAAGGCCTCATCTACTGCACTCTGGTAGAGGTTCTTCTTAGATTTGGTTCCAAATAGCTTAGAAAATGTGGAGGTTTTTGGTTGTGACATTAGGTTGAGACCATCATTCTTGAATGAGAGAAAGACATAAAGAGCTGCCAGAAACTCCTGAACACTCAGATGAACAAAGCTGAACACCTTGACTTTGTGCAACCCAGACTCCACTTTAAACATCTGTGTGAACAGACCTGAGTACACTGAGGCGGCTCTCATATTAATGCCACACTCTTTCAGGTCGGATTCATAGAAGATGAACTTGCCTTTTTTCAGCTGTTCAAAAGCCAGTTTCCCCAGAGACAGAATAACCTGAATATTCTCTGGATTCAAGTCTGAATTTCTCTCATCTCCGTCCATCTTGACATTCTGATGTATGAATTGAACCACTACAAAGTGGATGTACATCACAGTCATGGTCTTCGGCAGTGCAAAAGTCTTGCCCATTCTCAAGATATGTTCAAGAACTGTAGCAGCGATCCAACAGAAGACTGGAAGGTAACACATGATGTGGAGGCTTTGTGATTGTTTGATGTGTGAGGAGATTGTTCTGGCCTTGTGCTCATCATCAATAAATCTCTTTTGGAAGTACTCTTCCTTCTGGGGGTCAGTGAATCCTGTCAGCTCTGTCATCCTGTGAACATACTTATTAGGGATCAGATTGGCGGCTGCAGGTCGCGTGGTTATCCAGATGCGGGCAGAGGGAAGCAGGTTCCCCTTGATGAGGTTTGTCAGTAGGACATCCAATGAGGTTCGCTTTGTGACACTTTTCAAGATGGCATTCTTCAAGAAATGTAACGGAAACCTACACTCATCTAGACCATCAAAGATGAACACAGTTTGGGTCTCTTTGTTGCAGATTCTTGCTGTGTTGATTTCACCAAAAAAATGTTGAAGAAGTTCCATCAAACTGTAGTTTTCGTCCTTCACCAAATTCAAGCATCGGAAAGTGAATGGAAACACAAAGTCGATATTCTGGTTGGTTTTATCTTCTGCCCAGTCCAGAGCATACTTCTGAGCTGAGACTGTTTTACCAGTGCCAGCCACTCCCTTCATCATCACTGTTCTGATTGGATCTTCTCCCGGTAAAGCTTCAAGAATGTCTTCAAATGGGATTCGTGCTTCTGGTCTGAATGCTTCCCTAAACGCTGTTTCAATCTGACTGACCTCATGTTCATTACTGGCCTTTCCACTGTCTACCTTTGTGATGTAGACCTCTCTTAAGACCTGATTAAGAGGCTTGTTTGGAGTTTGACCGATGTCTGTCCACTCTTCCAAACACTTCAACTCCTCCTTAAGATAAGACTTGAGTTGTTGAGTTTCTAAATGACAAAGAAAATAAAAAAATAAAAGATAAAACAGACAGCATCATTAACTCATTTATTGCGGCTAGCTGTTAGCATAAATCCCAGTTCCAGGTGCCACCATACGCGTTCACTTTAAAAGTCGGAGTTTGCCCACCCCGCCACCCCCCACACACACACTCGCTACACACACTCGAATATCATTAGCACAAGCACTCACTGTTTACCTTTCGTTAGAAGCTTTTACATGGCGGGAGCGTCGCGGTAAAAAGGCAAAAATTTAATCCGAAATTTGGATGGCAGAAGATCCACCAAGTACATATATGGAGTGAGAACAGTATCAAAAGTGTCACGGTAAATCTTACATATTTGTAACTCACAAGTTCAGATTTGCAACTCACGTGAGTGAACTCACAGGTTCACATTTGTGTTTTGTATCCACAAGTTCAGATTTGTGTTTTGTATCTGTATTTCGCATCTGTGTTTTGTATCCGTGTTTCGCATCTGTGTTTTGTATTTGTGTTTTGTATTTGTGTTTTGTATCTGTAATTTGCATCTGTGTTTTGTATTTGTGTTTTGTATTTGTGTTTTGTATCTGTAATTTGCATCTGTGTTTTGTATCCGTGTTTCGCATCTGTGTTTGAAACACAAATACAAAACACAGTTGTGAAACACAGATACAAAACACAGATGCAAATTACAGATACAAAACACAAATACAAAACACAAATACAAAACACAGATGCGAAACACGGATACAAAACACAAAACACAAATCTGAATTTGTGGATACAAAACACAAATGTGAACCTGTGAGTTCACTCACGTGAGTTGCAAATCTGAACTTGTGAGTTACAAATCTGTGAGATCTTTGAGACTGTGCTAAAACTCTGCTGCTCTACTATTGAGACTCTTCTGACATTGGGCGTTAACGAACGTCATCATTGGCTGAGGGAATCTGTCAATCATTCTGATTGACAGATTCCTCGGCCAATCAGATCGGTCCGCCTTCAGCCAATCCTATGGCTCTAATGCCCTGGGGGCACACTGGTCCAAAGCTCTAATGCCCTATGGTGGGGGCACGCTGGTCCATAGCCCTAACGCCCTATGGTGGGGGGCACGCTGGTCCATAGCTCTAATGCCCTATGGTGGGGGGCACGCTGGTCCATAGCTCTAATGCCCTATGGCTGGGGGCACGCTGGTCCATAGCTCTAACGCCCTATGGTGGGGGGCACGCTGGTCCATAGCTCTAATGCCCTATGGTGGGGGGCACGCTGGTCCATAGCTCTAATGCCCTATGGTGGGGGCACGCTGGTCCATAGCCCTAACGCCCTATGGTGGGGGCACGCTGGTCCATAGCCCTAACGCCCTATGGTGGGGGCACGCTGGTCCATAGCCCTAACGCCCTATGGTGGGGGCACGCTGGTCCATAGCCCTAACGCCCTATGGTGGGGGCACGCTGGTCCATAGCCCTAACGCCCTATGGTGGGGGCACGCTGGTCCATAGCCCTAACGCCCTATGGTGGGGGCACGCTGGTCCATAGCCCTAACGCCCTATGGTGGGGGCACGCTGGTCCATAGCCCTAACGCCCTATGGCGGGGGGCACGCTGGTCCATAGCCCTAACGCCCTATGGTGGGGGCACGCTGGTCCATAGCCCTAACGCCCTATGGTGGGGGCACGCTGGTCCATAGCCCTAACGCCCTATGGTGGGGGCACGCTGGTCCATAGCCCTAACGCCCTATGGTGGGGGCACGCTGGTCCATAGCCCTAACGCCCTATGGTGGGGGCACGCTGGTCCATAGCCCTAACGCCCTATGGCGGGGGGCACGCTGGTCCATAGCCCTAACGCCCTATGGTGGGGGCACGCTGGTCCATAGCCCTAACGCCCTATGGTGGGGGCACGCTGGTCCATAGCCCTAACGCCCTATGGTGGGGGCACGCTGGTCCATAGCCCTAACGCCCTATGGTGGGGGCACGCTGGTCCATAGCCCTAACGCCCTATGGTGGGGGCACGCTGGTCCATAGCCCTAACGCCCTATGGCGGGGGGCACGCTGGTCCATAGCCCTAACGCCCTATGGTGGGGGCACGCTGGTCCATAGCCCTAATGCCCTATGGTGGGGGCACGCTGGTCCATAGCCCTAACGCCCTATGGCGGGGGGCACGCTGGTCCATAGCCCTAACGCCCTATGGTGGGGGCACGCTGGTCCATAGCCCTAATGCCCTATGGTGGGGGCACGCTGGTCCATAGCCCTAACGCCCTATGGTGGGGGCACGCTGGTCCATAGCCCTAACGCCCTATGGCGGGGGGCACGCTGGTCCATAGCCCTAATGCCCTATGGTGGGGGCACGCTGGTCCATAGCCCTAACGCCCTATGGCGGGGGGCAAGCTGGTCCATAGCCCTAACGCCCTATGGCGGGGGGCACGCTGGTCCATAGCCCTAATGCCCTATGGTGGGGGCACGCTGGTCCATAGCCCTAACGCCCTATGGCGGGGGGCACGCTGGTCCATAGCCCTAACGCCCTATGGCGGGGGGCACGCTGGTCCATAGCCCTAACGCCCTATGGCGGGGGGCACGCTGGTCCATAGCCCTAACGCCCTATGGCGGGGGGCACGCTGGTCCATAGCCCTAACGCCCTATGGCGGGGGGCACGCTGGTCCATAGCCCTAACGCCCTATGGCGGGGGGCACGCTGGTCCATAGCCCTAACGCCCTATGGTGGGGGGCATGCTGGTCCATAGCCCTAACGCCCTATGGCGGGGGGCACGCTGGTCCATAGCCCTAACGCCCTATGGCGGGGGGCACGCTGGTCCATAGCTCTAACGCCCTATGGCTGGTCCATTAGATTGCAGGGCATTAAGTGTCCTCCAATGACACAACTGTGAACCTGTGAGTTCACTCACGTGAGTTGCAAATCTGAACTTGTGAGTTACAAATATGTAAGATTTACCGTGACACTTTTGATACTGTTCTCACTCAATAAGTACAGCTCTCCTGGATTCCGATTTATGGACATTTGAAAATCATCCTTTCAACTGCTTTACACGGTTGATTATATTTTCAATCCCATAGCTGGAGCGGTGGGGCGTTGCCATAGCAACCGGATCAATGTTAAAAGCTGCCGTGGGACATTGGGGTCCGTATATATATACAGACCTGGGATATGATGTCCCCTATCGACGGGGTCCGTATATATATACAGACCTGGGATATGACGTCCCCTAGCATCGGGGTCCGTATATATATACAGACCTGGGATATGACGTCCCCTAGCGTCGGGGTCCGTATATATATACAGACCTGGGATATGACGTCCCCTAGCGTCGGGGTCCGTATATATATACAGACCTGGGATATGACGTCCCCTATCGTCGGGGTCCGTATATATATACGGACCTGGGATATGACGTCCCCTAGCGTCGGGGTCCGTATATATATACAGACCTGGGATATGACGTCCCCTAGCGCCGGGGTCTGTATATATATATACAGACCTGGGATATGACGTCCCCTAGCGCCGGGGTCTGTATATATATATACAGACCTGGGATATGACGTCCCCTAGCGCCGGGGTCTGTATATATATATACAGACCTGGGATATGATGTCCCCTATCGACGGGGTCTGTATATATATATATACAGACCTGGGATATGACGTCCCCTAGCGTCGGGGTCCGTATATATATACAGACCTGGGATATGACGCCCCCTAGCGTCGGGGTCCGTATATATACGGACATGGGAAAGAAATAATTAAGTGTCCTCCAATGACAGGACTCGTTAAATCTGAAGTTAAAAGTGCAATTGTTTGTCTGCTGTTGTAGCCATTTAACTGTGGTAACATGTTCCATTCTTTCACTTGAGAACAGATTCATTATTGACCATATTTGTGTCAGGTGTAATATAGGGCCACAGAACACTACCTGTCACACCTGTTCCCCTCCCCTTTTCCCTCTACAACAAATCTCTTTTCTGAAACTAGCCAATGAAAAAGCTTGCAAGTTACAAGGCATTGTGACATAATGTATTGTGAGCTTGTAAAAGTAATTTTAGCTGGTTCATGTGGTTAATGAAAAAGTGGCTTTTCAAATATTTCTAAAATAAGGACTAGTGCAAGTGAAGTAATGTACACACCTTTCATGCTGTATTGAGGCATTTTATGTTTACATGTATTAACCCATTTAGAGTTTAAGACCGTAGGTTGTGTACACACGTCCTAGCGCATTTTCATTGATATCAAACGAGAGAAAAATATTCTGATATATATATATTTTTTGTGGGGGGTTGGCCCATATCTGCGCGGCACCCCGAGCTGCTATTTTGAAAGAAATCCCGGCTGATTGTGTTAAGGGGCAGAACGGCTTATGGTCCCTCATTGTCTTCTTCTTCTTCTTCTTCTTCCACCAAAAATTGTAGTTCTGGATTAACTGTGCAGTCGGTTTGGAAAAAAGCTTAAACCTGATTTTCTGCCAAGGATTTTTTAGCAATGTGTGTGAAACTCTCTACACACAATCTAATTGATCTGGGCATTCTTCTTTTCCTTTGGGCTTTTCCCTTCGGGGGTCGCCACAGCGAATCATCTGCCTCCATCTCACCCCGTCCTCTGCCTCCTCTTCTCTCACACCAACTAACTTCATGCCCTCTTTCACTACATCCATAAATTGTCTCTTTGGTCTTCCTCTAGGACTCCTGCCTGGCAGTTCCAACCTCAACATAATATCCTTCTACCAATATACTCACTATCTCTCCTCTGATCCTATCCATCCTTATTATAGTAGAGTCACAAACTAATGTTCTGTGACCATCCTCTGGGAACAATGTTGTGATGATTGATGACCTCTGTGGACCCTTTATAAAAGATTTACCCCCAGGTCCCTCGCAAAAAGAGGGCCAAATTCAAAATGGCGCCCAGCGCCATAGCCAAACATGAACTTTTGATCCAGATGACCTAGAATCATGTATGAAGACGCTTTTTCATACAAGTCAACCATGAGGATTCCAAATCTTTAAGATTTTAATCATAAAACCTCGTTTTGGCCCTGAACTTCAAGATGGCCGCCATCCAACAGTGAAAACTTTTGAATATGAAAGTAATTTATTTGGGGTTTGTAATTCACTGGTTTCTGAATCAGCAGATTCAGATGACTCCACCCTCCTCCTCTGTGCAGCATCATCATCCTCCTCCTCATCCTCCTCACTCTCAACTTATTCGTCCTCTTCAACTGGCCCTGGTGCAGGTAGGTGTGTTGGGAGAGAAGGACGACAGCGACCACCCACCAACTCCCAACCATGTCCGAGGGGCGAGGGGTGGTGCTTCAGTGTGGGGTGGAGCACTAGATATGACAAGTAGTTGGCACAGGCTATCTGCATCTGAAGGGAGATGGATACATTATTTTGTCTTCATTGTCTTCCACTTGGCAGCACAGGCTTCAGCCATGGTGCTACTCTTCTTGTCTAGATGACCTGTCTCATGAATGCAAAGAGCTCTTGTTCTACCTCCTTCTCAAGGTCAAGGCTACAGTAAAACCTGAGTTGGCATCACAGCCTGTAAAACAGTGTAGCTGCACAATGCAGTCTGCCATCTCTTTTGTCAGCAGGCCACAACAGAGGACTGTCTCTTTGTTTCTCTTGATGCATGCCAGGGAGCTGCCATGAGATGACCAATGCTGCAACATAGACATTGGTATTAGCTGTATCAATAGCAATAGGGCCACTATAGCCTGACTGCCGCAGACCTGCATAAACAGTGAAGAGGATGGTGTCAGCTTCAGACTGCTCAATGCTGCAGTCTTCCATCGGTTGTTGTGTTGACAAGTTGATGCAATGTGGGCCAACAGAGTAGACAATCTCTGGATTCACATTCTGTGCCAGGTCTGTGAGGTACAGTAGCTGCATATTATTATTATTTTTAGCAACTGCTCCACACTACACAGTAGTGTTTTGAATGCCTTGGCAGAGGGGAAGGGGTGATTCAATGTCATATACGTGTTGGGTACATGTGCCTTCATCTCGCCCATCATCTTTGAGTATGCTGCATCGTATAGGGTCATTCACACAGATGATACGGTGAGCATCACAAAGGCAGGCAAGGATGATGGATGACAACTTGTGGACATAGGCTTATAGACTTATATGGGCTGCCTTCTTGTGTCTGCCGATCTTCCGCTGATGGAGTTTCCATCCTCCAAATCATGCCCATGTCGATGAGAGTGACATAGGGTTCTTTGATATATAATTTGGAGAGATAGCTTCTGGATGAGCTTGCTCTTCTTTGTCTTCCTGTATGTGCCATTTGGGTTGAATAAGGCCACACATTCCTCAACAACACAATGTTCCAGCAACTCGGGGGGGCGTGGCAAGTTGACTGTCTTAACCAGGTTGATCACTGCTTTGAGAGTACTTCTTTCCATTTCAGCAGCTCTTGCCTTCAGTTCCTCGCCGGGCATCTCTACGCATGCATGCTTGGAAAATGTCAAATGTTTGCTCAAACTTATTCTCACTAAACACCCAGTCCTGCAAGAAGATGTTCAACTTTTCGGGTGGCAAGAGTGTTGTGAGCCGCTCTTATGCGGGCCACATTGTTAACATTTCTGGAGTGCACCAGCAGCTGATTTTCATTTTGGAGGATGAAGCCAGCATGACTTAATTTTGCTGCCCTTGTTCATGTACATTCAATGCACATGTCCAGGCCATGTTAGAATAGTGGTTACCTGTGATGGACTGAGTGAAGTTAGTACGAAGGAAGGCAACCTGCAACCAGCAAGGAGAGCTGTCAGCATCGCCCAGAAGTCAGGCAGCCACCTTCCATACTTATTGTTGTCGTATGCTACCATCCACGGCAGCATATAACACGCAGAGAGCAGACATATACTCTTCCCAGTTGCAGATATGGGATGCATGCACATTCTGCATTAGCGCATCTGTCATAGACAGGAAGTCCCTCCAGTAGTCTGCCTTGCCACTGAATTGGGAGAAAAGGTTGCTGATGAGATTCTTGAGATCAGCATCATCCTCCAGTGCTGCATGAACAGCAACTATGGGAGAGAAATATCAAGATTCTCTCGTCTCCTCTGTTGGATATCATTGGCCAGCTGACTTATAATTGCCTCAAAGATCAGTCTTTCAGCGCACAATCAACACATCCCTCAGCAATGACTCCTCCCGCGACAAGTATATCTCCTAGCTCACTCCCCTTGTAGCGCTTGTTGATGGCACTCATCATCACACACTGCATGTGTATGGAAAGGACCAAGAAAGGGCACGATGTCATGGTACTTGTCTTCGTCCTCTGCCTTGAGCAGAGTGATGTACACAAGATGATCTCCCAGTAAAAAGGCAAATGGAATGCATTTTGTGATACCTGCACCAGGGCCAGTTGAAGAGGACGAGGAGGTTGAGAGTGAGGAGGATGAGGAGGATGATGCACAGAGGAGGAGGCTGGAGTCATCTAAATCTGATGATTCAGAAACCAGTGACACAGAATGCTCTGACACATGTTTTGTGTCTGTAAAATGTACAAACCCCAAATAAATGACTCTCCTATTCAGTTTTCACTCTGCTGGATGGCTGCCATCTTGAATTTCGGGGTCCAAAACAAGGTCTTATGATTAAAATGGTGTCTGATGTGGAATCCTCATGGTTGACTTGTATGAAAAAGCCGGGCGACATTTTGAATGTGGCCCTCTAGCAAAAAAATGCAAAAATGCCAGGATTTTTGCGAGGGACCTGGGGGCAAAATCTTTTATAAAGGGTCCACAGAGATCAAATCAATCATCAAAACATTGTTCCCAGAGGATGGTCACAGAACCTTAGTTTGTGACTCTACTATTACTCATAGAGAGAACCTCAACATTTTAGTATCTGCTACCTCCAGCTCTGTTTCCTGTCTTTTCTTTGCTGATACAGTCCTATCACACATCACACCTGACACTTTTCTCCACCCATTCCAACCTGCTTACATTTGTTTCTTCACCTCTTTTCCGCACTCTCAGTTGCTGTGAAATGTTGACCCTAAGTACTAAAAGTCCTCCACCTTCTTCACGTCTACTCCCTTACTCTACCTACTCACTGCTCTCACTACAGGTCACAATGTCATCTGCAAACATCATGGTCCATGGGGATTCCTGTCTAACCTCATCTGTCAGCCTGTCCATCCCCATGGCGAACAAGAAGGGGCTCAGTGCTGATCCGTGATGCAGACCCACTTCCACCTTGAGGTCCTCTGTCACACCCATAGCACACCTCACCACTGTCTTACTCCATACTGTACATGTCCTGCACCATTCTAACGTACTTCTCTGTCACTCCAGACCTCCTCAGAGAATACCACAGTTCCTCTCTCTGCACTATAATAATTATGCTTTCTCCAGATCTACAAAGATACAATGCAGCTCCCTCTGACATCTCTGAACTTCTCTGTCAACATCCTCAAAGCAAATATTGCAGTACTCTTCCTTGGCATGAAAGCATACTGCTGCTCAGAAATGCTCTGCCCTTAGTCTAGCTTCCACTACTCTTTCCCATAACTTCATTGTATGGCTCATCAGCTTTATTCCTCTGTAGTTTCCACAAATCTGCTCTTCACCCAGAGTGAAAACAGGCTGGTACTCAGGCTATCTCTGGGTTGTTAATGTCTGTTTTGTATCTGTGTTTCATATGGACTAGTTGTGTGTGAAATAAAGTGTATCATCCATCCTCTCCATCATGTTAAAGCTGGCATACTGCTCTCTAGGGTGTTTCATAACTCACCACTGTTAGCTGAGTCTTCTGATGGAAGTACAGCTCCTGCATGAGAAGAGCAGTAATGAAGTGAGCTCAGTGAGTTGACATAACATTCATGTATTAGGATTCTTGTCATTATCTATGGGGCAAAGACATTCATGTATTGCCAGTGGAACTATCACATGTTCCTGGTAAAAATAAGTATTGAATGTGTCAACCTTTTCCCCAGTAAATATATTTCCAAATATGCTATAATTAACCCGTATGAACAAATCACAATAGGTTCATACGCCAACATAATATTTATGTTGAATGGCACAGGGATATAGAAAATGCTAACTGAAATTAACACATTCACCACCACTGGCGTAAATGTACGTCACATCCAATCCAGCAGTTAAGCACCAATGACCTAAATCTATGTTGCCTGGTCTGGTCTTTATAGTGGTTTATGATAGATCACACTCATGTGCTATATACTGTAGATTAGCTCTGGGTTATTAGGATATAGACTCTATAGCACTCTAGCCTTTTTTCAAATGACTTTATCTCGGATTCCTTTCTCCATCATGTTAAAGCTGTGACTTTCATACTGCTCTCTAGTGTTGTCAGTTAAATCAAATGTTTCATAACTCACCACTGTTAGCTGAGTCTTCTGATGGAAGTACAGCTCCTGCATAAGAAGAGGAGTTGACATAACAGTATGACATTCATGTAATAGGATTCTTGTCATAATCTATGGGACAAAGACGTTTTTTAAGGTAGACCACACCAATGCAACTCATACGGCATGTTAAGGGGGCATTTAGGTTTTTGTCACCATAGTAATTTAGTAAATGCTGCATCCATGGTTTGGAGAGGGCACTTTTCACCAACGGCCAAAAGGGCAGGGGCTGAAGCCCCCTTTCATGTCTATGTGTGCACGTGTGTGATGGCGTATGTATGGGCTTGCAATCAGATGCAGCATTCTGTCGTGACTGTGTGGCCGTACCGTACCATTCGACTGTCAAATACCTAGCCAGACTGTACCAAGTTGTCAAGAAAGAGAGAGGGGTGTGACGTAGAGGTGGGCAAAAAAGATATATCGCAATATATCGCCACAATATTAAAATCAAATCGCAAAGTTATTTATTTATTTATTTAATATTTAATAATGACTAACCGTTATCTGGCTGCAAAGTAGTTTATTGAACTATATATTTGCTTAGAATTGTTTTCAAATGTTCCAGTATAATAGTCTGTAGGGCTGTAGTCCATTGTAGTCCAGTTCTATAGTATAATAGTCTGTAGGGCTGTAGTCCATTGTAGTCCAGTTCTATAGTATAATAGTCTGTAGGGCTGTAGTCCATTGTAGTCCAGTTCTATAGTATAATAGTCTGTAGGGCTGTAGTACATTGTAGTCCAGTTCTATAGTATAATAGTCTGTAGGGCTGTAGTCCATTGTAGTCCAGTTCTATAGTATAATAGTCTGTAGGGCTGTAGTCCAATGTAGTCCAGTTCTATAGTATAATAGTCTGTAGGGCTGTAGTCCATTGTAGTCCAGTTCTATAGTATAATAGTCTGTAGGGCTGTAGTCCAATGTAGTCCAGTTCTATAGTATAATAGTCTGTAGGGCTGTAGTCCATTGTAGTCCAGTTCTATAGTATAATAGTCTGTAGGGCTGTAGTCCATTGTAGTCCAGTTCTATAGTATAATAGTCTGTAGGGCTGTAGTCCAATGTAGTCCAGTTCTATAGTATAATAGTCTGTAGGGCTGTAGTCCAATGTAGTCCAGTTCTATAGTATAATAGTCTGTAGGGCTGTAGTCCATTGTAGTCCAGTTCTATAGTATAATAGTCTGTAGGGCTGTAGTCCAATGTAGTCCAGTTCTATAGTATAATAGTCTGTAGGGCTGTAGTCCAATGTAGTCCAGTTCTATAGTATAATAGTCTGTAGGGCTGTAGTCCATTGTAGTCCAGTTCTATAGTATAATAGTCTGTAGGGCTGTATAGTCCATTGTAGTCCAGGAAGAACTGACATTCTGTACTGTGATGTGTGTGACAAAACACACTCCAACATCATGTGTATTATGTCCTCGACTTCATTAAAATAGGATCTGGGTGAATAATCTGTAAAGTTGCCTGTAAAGTTTCTTTGAATGTTTTCCTTTCTTGACAATGCATTGCATTACATTATTCTCATTATGAACATCCATGTATATGTATGATTTCATTAAAGATGGAGTGCCACAATTTTTTTTCCCACCCCAAAACATGATCATCAGGTATTATTATAATATAAGGAGGAAGAACTTTTCCCAAAAAGTGTACAGTATTTGTACACTAGTTCATTAAGTATGCCTGGTTTGCCTGGTGGGTGGTGATGGGTGGTGATCCACCTGAACTGAAGCCGCACCCACAGCTGTAGTTGTATGATAAAGGGGGAGGGGTTAGGGGAGGAGCTGATAGTGTGATGTCACTATATTACTGTTTATTTAATTGGCCCGTTTGACTGTCAAGGGTTCAGCCTCCAAGAAGAAACCCTAAATACAAAGTTAATACACCATTGCACATAAAAACGACTCCAGGGTGTCTAATGAAGTAGGGGAGAGCCGCCATGGTTGTAACACTTTGCACATTTCACTCTTTTACTCAGAGATCCGTTTATCTACATATGTAATATGTTTAGGCAACGGACCTACACATGTCTGCTAACATAAACCACTTCAAGTTTTTCAATTGATAAAACAGGTCGGGAGTTATTAAACCGAACGTGGACACTGTTCCAGTGTTACATTTGCAGATTAATTGTAACGGCATGCGCGATAAATGTAACAACGCTAAAAAACATCATTAAACATATCGTTTTCAGCTTAAAGCAATTATATTTCATTGAAGCAACTCCTTAACATTGTTTTCATACCATGGATGTGATAAGAAAATGTATCAAACATAAGGGAATTATTAAATAGTACCGTGTGTACCAGTTTGGGCGTTTGAGTCAGTTCAATGGGAAAATACATTGATTACACAACAAAGTTTGATTGATTGAGTTGTACAATGTTATACAACCCTAAACTAATTTAGAATACACTCTGTAATGAAAGACAGCTGACTGAACATAATATTGTGGCCAATATGTCAAATATGTAAATATTACATATAATGGTATGGCGTGTGTTACAATTGACCCACTTTTGCAAGTTGTTCTTTGGCGTTGCTTACAGACCAGAATGAACGTGCATTCCGTATAAACACGATGCAAACTAATGAAGAACATAAGCATGAAGACATCCATGTGGATTTGTATTCACCAACATCAAAGAAAATAATTGTAGCCCACATATACTCCAGGTGTAACATTTTATGCATTTGGCGGCTCTCCCCTACTGTCACCTCATAGACACATGAAAAACTGGAAAAATACAAAAATTGTGGCACTCCATCTTTAAGACATATTGATGCAATATTGTTGAATATGATAATGCATAACCAATTGCTCCTTGTTGATAGCAGGTGGTCCTGATAGTAGCTGAGGAAAGCCATTCTGGCCCAAACGTGTCCACTCTATGGGACTGCTACTATGAATAATATTGAGGTTGTAAAAAATAATAATAATTTAGTTGTACATGTGTTCTTACCAAGGCTCACCAGCAGGTGGGGCACATGTTGTTCAAGGGCACTGTAAAACGCTGCTCTGATACGAGGTCCACCTTTATCTATCCCGCCTGTGTACAGTTCCCTCATTTGGTCCATGGTTGTCTTCTCAGCTTTAATCCTGGCATAGTGCTCAGGATGGACCATTTTTCCTAGACTGTCTACTATAGGCATGACCATGGAAACCTTTTGAATAAACGCTGCCCTGTGCTGGATCACAAAATGGGCTGTTTGCAAGAGAAAGAGAGAGTTAAATGTATCACAGGCAATATGTATTTAGAAACATAAAGCTATCTGCATTTCTACATCCTCACATGCATAGTGTAACAACTGTGTATTTGGTATATCTTTATGTATAAAGCTCACCTTTTTCTGCATTCTTTTTGTCTGAAGTCAAGCTGACAACAGCATCCTGTTGTACAAAGTCATGTTATTTCAATCATATCATCCCTGAAGCACTATTAAACAATATCATGTCTTGTATGGTATTCACTACATTAGTGGTTTTACACCTACAACCAACCACCTGCATTTTTGGTGCTATATTTTATATACCTGTAGACTAGTAATATCCCATTTGTTGTTTTTGATTGATTGATTGATTGATTGATTGATTGATTGAAATATGTATTAACAGTTTGCAGAATTACAGTACATTTCAAGCACAACACAATACTGTTAACTCTGAGCGGACGACACCATAAAGCACTACACTTAGGGTATTAGGGCCCAACATTTTCAAAATGGTAAAAAGGGGAAAAAAGGGGGAAAAAACATATACAGTGAGGGGAAACGGGGGTGGGTGGAGGAATCAGATTTTACGGGGTCCAGTTTCTAATTGCAGCCACCCATAGGTGCCTTTTGAGAGCGGTTTTGATGGAGTCAAGGGATTTGCATGTCTTAATGACTGTTGGTAGGGCGTTCCACATGTTGGTGGCATAGGAGCGAAATTAGTCCCTTGTTTGTGCAGAATCTGGGTTGCACATGGTTTGTTGAACTCCCTCTGGTGATGTGGGTGTCGACTATGTTGACATTAAAGAAGTATTTAGACAGGTGTATCTTGGTGGTGTATCGAATCTTGTGGACCAGACCCATTGCAATATGCTGTACTATGCTTTTCTATTTTTAATGCAGAAATATTTATGAATATCCAATATAATATCCAAACCTGTATGTGTAAAACACAGACAGTAAAGCTACAGTCATGATGTGTGTGGTCATCTGAAAGCTGTCTGAGGACAAACATTGAAGATTTTTACCTGCTCTGAGGAACCTGCAGTTTCTCCAGGATTAACTTCATCCACTCTGGACTCCATCTCTTCACACTGCTGTGGAAAGAGGTGTCCATGTCATTACTGAGGAAACTGTGTGTGTGTGTGTGTGTGTGTGTGTGTGTGTGTGTGTGTGTGTGTGTGTGTGTGTGTGTGTGTGTGTGTGTGTGTGTGTGTGTGTGTGTGTGTGTGTGTGTGTGCGTGCGTGCGTGAGTGCGTGCGTGCGTGCGTGCGTGCGTGCGTGCGTGCGTGCGTGCGTGCGTGCGTGCGTGCGTGCGTGTGAGCTAGGGCTGGGATTTGTTCGATGTTAACGCTTCCTTACCGGATCCCTCTTAACGGTTCCGGTTCCTAACGGTTCCCTTAACGGTTCCCTTAACGGTTCCTAATATATTTTTCCCCCTATTTCTCTGACATACATTATGCTTATATTATAACTAATAACCTAACCAAGTACATAATAAACACAAATTCAGTTATTGTAATTGCACTTTACAAATTATGAGGTGGCACTATTATTTAAACTTCACCACCAGCAGCTAGCCACCACAACAATATTGTTGCAATTTGTACTGTATATTGAAATTTGTACTGTATATTAAATATACAGTACAGATTGCAATAATGATATTGTCGTGGTGACAAATGTTGTGTCTTTAATGTTCAGATTAATTAATTCAGATTGTCGGAACCGGGTCTGAAACGGACCCGGTTCCGAATCCCAACCCTGGTGTGAGCGTGCGTGTGAGTGTGCGTGAAAGAGAGACCGACCAATACAGAACAAGCTTATCACAGGGTGAGATCTGCTGAGCCTTTAGAATGATACCTAACAACTGACCAGGTAGCTGACCAATCAGTGCAAGACAAAATGCCAACAATCACATTATTTTGTCATTTCAAACCCTTAAACTGATGCCGAATATAGCAGATCTACAAGCTTGTAAATCGACTATTTTTGGTTCTCCACTAAGATATATCAGGCATAGGTCTTACTAGATTTAGAGGCCCCAACCTCTATACTATGTATCTAAATGGGACTGCATTTATATAGCACCTTCCTCCGAAGCACTTTACAATGTACTTCTCATTCACATCAATGGTGGAGGAAACCATGCAAGGCACCAACCACTAAAGGCACAAGGAATTTGCACACTCACGCACAAACACACACACACAGACAGACTGTGCGGGCACAAATAATTGTCTCTCACGCACGCACGCACACACGCACACACACACACACACGCGCACACACGCATACACACACCCACACACACACACACACACACACACACACACACACACACACACACACACACACACACACACACACACACACCTTTGTACAGTACCAGAACGGTTGACTCATGGGTACACTGTAGTATGGTTTTCACCGGCACAAAAAAACGAGAACATATAACACCAGTTTTAGCTGAACTTCACTGGCTCCCTGTCATTTTTAGAATAGATTTTAAGATTATTTTATTTAATAGTCTGCCCTTCAATATAAAAAATGCAAACTCTGTTGAGTCTTTTAAATCACTTCTTAAAACACATTTTTATTATTTGGCTTTTAATCGCACCTAATGTTTGTTTTGTTTTATTGCACTTTCGTTATTGTGGCATTAATTACTGATGTTTTTGTTTTTGTTGTTGTGGTATAAATTGTTGATGTTTTTGTCTCACCCTGTACAGCACTTTGGTCAATTTTGATTGTTTTAAATGTGCTTTATAAATAAAGTTTGATTTGATTTGATGGTTTGGGCTGTAGATCAAATAAGTATAACAACCGTTACAGTGACATTCACTCTGGACTTTACAAATGAACTGGAACAGCACCAATAATAATAATAATAATAATAATAATAATACAGTCAAAAATGTATTCTAATCGCCTGCATAAAACAAAAGGTCATTTACTAAAGCCATTTACTAATTATGAAAAAAGTCGAGACGTACAGTAGCCTATTTGGAATTGAATTGTTATATGTTCAAATGGTTTATTGGCGCTTTAACAAAACTACCATACCAAATATATTGTAGGCTACAACTGTAATAAAATACCAATAATGGAAGTCAATAATGAAAGTAGCTATTCTTAATAATAAACTCAATGTGTTAAGTGATATACTGTAGTGTACTGTAGTAGTGACACAAGTCCACACCCACAACACCAGAGGGAGTGCAACGAACCATGTACAACCCAGATTCGGCACGAACAAGGGACTAAATTATTTTCGCTCCTATGCCACCAAAATGTGGAACGCCCTACCAACAGTCATTAAGACATGCAAATCCCTTGACTCCTTCAAAACCGCTCTCAAAGGGCACCTACGGATGGCTGCAATTCGAAACTGGCCCCCGTAAAATCTGAATCCCCCCCCACCGCCCCCCCCTTTTTCCCCTCACTGTATATGCTTCTTTCCCCTTTTTACCTCCATTATGATGAATTCCTGTACTGTTCTTTGTCCATATAGAAGTGTCTATTTGTACGTCTCTAAATGTTTTGATGAATTGAACATGGTGGACCCTGTTGTAAACAAGTGTAATGCTTAATTGGGTCGTCCACTCACAGTTAACAGCCTTTGTATTGAGTTTGTGCTTGAAATGTACTGTAATTCTGCAAACTGTTAATAAAATTATCAATCAATCAATCAATCAAGACTGAGACAACAGGAAGAAAAGCAAAGCCAAGTGACAGCTGTGCAAGCCAGTGAAGCCCACATTGACCAATGTGAGCCCCACCCCAAAATGAGTTTGACAAGCATGGTTTAAAATTAAAACAATGTTTTGGCTGAGATTATAACAGATTTAAATACTTTGAATGAGGATAGACACATTCATCATTTTGTGCGTAATTTTCAATTTTAATATGTAACTGTTCCTCAAATAATTCACAATCTTTCTGATACTCGATGCTGGAATTTTTTACATAATTTAATTAATCCTTACTTATTTCAAACTTCTATTGTTATCTGAACAGGCGTCATATGAGTTTTCAGTTTAGTTTCATGTTACTTATATGTGTAAAACACATGATGTGTGTCATCATCTGAAAGCTGTCTGAGGACAAAGGTTGAAGATGTTTACCTAATCTGAGGAACCTTCAGTTTCTCCAGGATCACGTGTGTGTGTGTGTATGTGTGTGTGTGTGTGTGTGTGTGTGTGTGTGTGTGTGTGTGTGTGTGTGTGTGTGTGTGTGTGTGCGCGCGCGTGTGTGTGTGTGTGTGTGTGCTTACAAAATGTGTGTGTGTGTGTGTGTGTGTGTGTGTGTGTGTGTGTGTGCTTACAAAATGTGTGTGTGTGTGTGTGCGTGCGTGCGTGCGTGCGTGCGTGCGTGCATGCGTGCGTGCGTGCGTGCGTGCGTGCGGTTAAAAAAATATGCAAAGCCCCATTTTCAGCAGTTATTTCTTTCGTGTCCTAATGATAAACTGCTGATTCAATTCTAATTGGTTAATTCATTGATAAACCATTACCTGAAATCTGAATTACACCCGAATTATTCTGTTCAACAAATAAATGAATTGTCTTTCCTTGGGTTGAAACTAAGTGAGTGTCATTCTTGCTGCACTATTTAACTTCCCTTTTCTACACCCACATTTTAACCCGGTTTCCTGAGCAATTGTGCTGACATTTTTACCATTGAGCTAATAGAGCCAGGCTGCTTGCTCAGGGGATACGTTGAATCTTATGGAGGCATAAAGCTGCCAAAATTCAATTGAAATGGCAAATACAAAAAGTCAATTGAAATAAGAGAAATGCTTTTTCATTTTCACGTCATTAATGCATTTCTTGGGACAAAAATAAATCTAAAATGCAATAGCATTTAATTTACATTTAATCTACAGATGTGCTCATTCTATGACACAATAGAGAGTATGCGCATGCTTAAAGTGAATGGCACATCGAGTGGCAAATCGAGTGGCAAAGCAACATGCAAAGTGAGTTTAACATTGTTTAATGTTGTTTAATGCAATCTGATATGACTTTTCTGTGTGGATGTCTGGGCTGTCAAGGCCAGAAAGTAGTTTTTTGCCACTTTAAAAAAAATGCCAGCTAATTAGTGGGCAATAATTAAAATGAAAATGCAATTTAGACAATTCAAATGAAATAAGAGAAATGCTTTTTAACCTTCAGATAATGAACACATTTAAGTGAAAATATAATGCAATAGCATTTACATTTCATCTCCAGGTGTGCTCCAGGGGTGGCGGTGGCTCAGGGGTAGAGTGGCTGGATGGCAACCTTGCGGTTGCCAGTTCGAACCCGGGCTCCCCCAGAGTTAGTGTCGATGTGTCCTTGAGCAAGACACTGAACCCCTAATTGCTCCTGATGTGCTGGTTGGTGCCTTGCATGGTTTCCGCTGCCATCGGTGTATGAATATGTGTGTGAATGGGTGAATGTAATGCACATCTATGTAAAGCGCCTTGGATAAAGGCCCTATATAAATGCACCATTTACCATTTTTGCTCATTCTATGACAGAATGAAAAAGCAAAAGCAAATAACATTGCATTTTAATTTTCAAATTGGCGTGTGTACTATTTGAAAATGCAAATGCAATGCGATTTACTTTTGCTTTTTCATTTGGTCATAGAGTGAGCACACTTGGAGATGAAGCAAAAGCAAATCACATTGCATTTTCCTTTTCAAATCGTACACACGCCAATTTGAAAATGAAAATGCAATGTGATTTGCTTTTGCTTCATCTCCATCTTCATTCTATGACCGAATGAAAAAGCAAAAGCAAATCACATTGCATTTTCATTTTCAAGTCGTACACACGCCAATTTGAAAATGCAAATTCAAAGTAAATTGCTTTGGCTTTTTCATTCTGTCGTAGAATGAGCACACCTAGAGATGAAATGTTATTGAAATTTAAGTGAAATTATATTTTCACTTAAATGCGTTCAATATCTGAAGGTTAAAAAGCCTTTCTCTTTCTCTTTCTAAATTGCATTTTCATTGTAATATTGCCCACTAATTCGCTGGGCATTTTTTGAAAATTGAAAATCAAATGATCTTTTAATTGTGTCATAGAATGAGCACATCTAAATGTAAATGCTATTGCATTTTAGATTTATTTTTGTCTCATGAAATGCATTAATGACCTGAAAATGAAAAAGCATTTATCTTATTTCAAATTGACCTTTTGTATTTGCCATTTAATTTGAATTGTGGCAGCTCTTGACCATCAGGTCACAATGTGTGTCAGAGGTGAGACATGACCTTTGACAAAGAATCTGAATGTCTCAAAAGAAGAGCAGGGAGACACAATATACAACCACCTTTGAATTAACACTCTACCAAGAGATAGCCATACCATTTTATTTAGCACAAAAAGCTCAATACTGACAGCCTAGTCTAGATAGTGCATTCATTAATGTATATGTATAGACAATATAGGCCAATACAAAAAACTATATACCAAAATTTCCAAACCACACCCCCGGCTGCCGGACTAATTGTCCCTTCGGACGGGTACAGACATGCGGGATGCAATGCATGTCGGGAGCAACGTGTGATTTGTGATATGTCAGACTTTTGGTGTGTCGGATAAGCGTGTGCACCCCCTTCGGGCTTGGTCCCTTAAAACAAAGTGGCAAGACGCTGAACCCCTAATTGCATTGCCTTGCATGTTTTCGTCTGCCATCGGTGTATGAATGTGTGTGTGTGAAATTAATGCGTGAATGTAATGCACAATCATTGTAAAGCACCTTGGATAAAGGTGCTATAAATGCTTTTACTAATCAGGGCTGCCAATTACACCTACAACCAACCACCTGCATTTTTGGTGCTATATTTTATATACCTGTAGACTAGTAATATCCCATTTGTTGTTTTTGATTGATTGATTGATTGATTGATTGATTGATTGATTGAAATATGTATTAACAGTTTGCAGAATTACAGTACATTTCAAGCACAACACAATACAATACTGTTAACTCTGAGCGGACAACACCATAAAGCACTACACTTAGGGTATTAGGGCCCAACATTTTCATTTCATCAAAACATTTAGAGACATACAAATGGTAAAAAAGGGGAAAAAAGGGGGAAAAAACATATACAGTGAGGGGAAACTGGGGTGGGTGGAGGAATCAGATTTTACGGGGTCCAGTTTCTAATTGCAGCCACCCATAGGTGCCTTTTGAGAGCGGTTTTGATGGAGTCAAGGGATTTGCATGTCTTAATGACTGTTGGTAAGGCGTTCCACATGTTGGTGGCATAGGAGCGAAATGAGTCCCTTGTTTGTGCCGAATCTGGGTTGCACATGGTTTGTTGAACTCCCTCTGGTGATGTGGGTGTCGACTATGTTGACATTAAGGAAGTATTTAGACAGGTGTATCTTGGTGGTGTATCGAATCTTGTGGACCAGACCCATTGCAATATGCTGTACTATGCTTTTCTATTTTTAATGCAGAAACATTTATGAATATCCAATATAATATCCAAACCTGTATGTGTAAAACACAGACAGTAAAGCTACAGTCATGATGTGTGTGGTCATCTGAAAGCTGTCTGAGGACAAACATTGAAGATGTTTACCTGCTCTGAGGAACCTGCAGTTTCTCCAGGATTAACTTCATCCACTCTGGACTCCATCTCTTCACACTGCTGTGGAAAGAGGTGTCCATGTCATTACTGAGGAAACTGTGTGTGTGTGTGCGTGCGTGCGTGCGTGCGTGCGTGCGTGCGTGCGTGCGTGCGTGCGTGCGTGAGCTAGGGCTGGGATTTGTTCGATGTTAACGCTTCCTTACCGGATCCCTCTTAACGGTTCCGGTTCCTAACGGTTCCCTTAACGGTTCCTAATATATTGTTCCCCCTATTTCTCTGACATACATTATGCTTATATTCTAACTAATAACCTAACCAAGTACATAATAAACACAAATTCAGTTATTGTAATTGCACTTTACAAATTATGAGGTGGCACTATTATTTAAACTTCACCACCACCACCACCAGCAGCTAGCCACCACAACAATATAATTGTTGCAATTTGTACTGTATATTGCAATTTGTACTGTATATTAAATATACAGTACAGATTGCAATAATGATATTGTCGTGGTGACAAATGTTGTGTCTTTAATGTTCAGATTAATTAATTCAGATTGTCGGAACCGGGTCTGAAACGGACCCGGTTCCGAATCCCAACCCTGGTGTGAGCGTGCGTGTGAGTGTGCGTGAAAGAGAGACCGACCAATACAGAACAAGCTTATCACTCTCTCCCCATCCATCCAATCCCAGCTAGAGAGGGTGAGATCTGCTGAGCCTTTAGAATGATACCTAACAACTGACCAGGTAGCTGACCAATCAGTGCAAGACAAAATGCCAACAATCACATTATTTTGTCATTTCAAACCCTTAAACTGATGCCGAATATAGCAGATCTACAAGCTTGTAAATCGACTATTTTTGGTGCTCCACTAAGATATATCAGGCATAGGTCTTACTAGATTTAGAGGCCCCAACCTCTATACTATGTATCTAAATGGGACTGCATTTATATAGCACCTTCCTCCGAAGCACTTTACAATGTACTTCTCATTCACATCAATGGTGGAGGAAACCATGCAAGGCACCAACCACTAAAGGCACAAGGAATTTGCACACTCACGCACAAACACACACACACAGACACACACACACACACACACACACACACACACACACACACACACACACACACACACACACACACACACACACACACACCTTTGTACAGTACCAGAACGGTTGACTCATGGGTACACTGTAGTATGGTTTTCACCGGCACAAAAAAACGAGAACATATAACACCAGTTTTAGCTGAACTTCACTGGCTCCCTGTCATTTTTAGAATAGATTTTAAGATTATTTTATTTACTTATAAATCCCTGCACGGCCTAGCCCCCTCTTATTTAACGGAACTTCTCGTCCCTTACACCCCACAAAGGGCACTGAGGTCAACAGACAAGCTGCTCCTGGAAGCTCACAAAACGAACCTCATGGAGTAGGGGCGACCGTGCCTTTGCCTCTGCTGCTCCTAGGCTCTGGAATAGTCTGCCCTTCAATATAAAAAATGCAAACTCTGTTGAGTCTTTTAAATCACTTCTTAAAACACATTTTTATTCTTTGGCTTTTAATCGCACCTAATGTTTGTTTTGTTTTATTGCACTTTCGTTATTGTGGCATTAATTACTGATGTTTTTGTTTTTGTTGTTGTGGTATAAATTGTTGATGTTTTTGTCTCATCCTGTACAGCACTTTGGTCAATTTCGATTGTTTTAAATGTGCTTTATAAATAAAGTTTGATTTGATTTGATGGTTTGGGCTGTAGATCAAAGTAAGTATAACAACCGTCACAGTGACATTCACTCTGGACTTTACAAATGAACTGGAACAGCACCAATAATAATAATAATAATACTACAGTCAAAAATGTATTCTAATCGCCTGCATAAAACAAAAGGTTGTGTAGCCATTTACTAATTATGAAAAAAGTCGAGACGTACAGTAGCCTATTTGGAATTGAATTGTTATATGTTCAAATGGTTTATTGGCGCTTTAACAAAACTACCATACCAAATATATTGTAGGCTACAACTGTAATAAAATACCAATAATGGAAGTCAATAATGAAAGTAGCTATTCTTAATAATAAACTCAATGTGTTAAGTGATATACTGTAGTGTACTGTAGTAGTGACTGAGACAACAGGAAGAAAAGCAAAGCCAAGTGACAGCTGTGTAAGCCAGTGAAGCCCACATTGACCAATGTGAGCCCCACCCCAAAATGAGTTTGACAAGCATGGTTTAAAATTAAAACAATGTTTTGGCTGAGATTATAACAGATTTAAATACTTTGAATGAGGATATAGACACATTCATCATTTTGTGCGTAATTTTCAATTTTAATATGCAACTGTTCCTGAAATAATTCACAATATTTCTGATACTCGATGCTGGAATTTTTTACATAATTTAATTAATCCTTACTTATTTCAAACTTCTATTGTTATCTGAACAGGCGTCATATGAGTTTTCAGTTTAGTTTCATGTTACTGTAGGCTATATGTGTAAAACACATGATGTGTGTCATCATCTGAGGACAAAGGTTGAAGATGTTTACCTAATCTGAGGAACCTTCAGTTTCTCCAGGATCACGTGTGTGTGTGTATGTGTATGTGTATGTGTATGTGTATGTGTATGTGTGTGTGTGTGTGTGTGTGTGTGTGTGTGTGTGTGTGCGCGCGCGCGCACGCGAGTGGGTGTGCTTACAGTGTGTGTGTGTGTGTGTGTGTGTGTGTGCGTGCGTGCGTGCGTGCGTGCGTGCGTGCGTGCGTGCGTGCGTGCGTGCGTGCGTGCGTGTGGTTAAAAAAATGCAAAGCCCCATTTTCAGCAGTTATTTCTTTCGTGTCCTAATGATAAACTGCTGATTCAATTCTAATTGGTTATTTCATTGATAAACCATTACCTGAAATCTGAATTACACCCGCATTATTCTGTTCAACAAATAAATGAATTGTCTTTCCTTGGGTTGAAACTAAGTGAGTGTCATTCTTGCTGCACTATTTAACTTCTCTTTTCTACACCCACATTTTAACCCGGTTTACTGAGCAATTGTGCTGACATTTTTACCATTGAGCTAATAGAGCCAGGCTGCTTGCTCAGGGGATACGTTGAATCATATGGAGGCATAAAGCTGCCAAAATTCAATTGAAATGGCAAATACAAAAAGTCAATTGAAATAAGAGAAATGCTTTTTCATTTTCACGTCATTAATGCATTTCTTGGGACAAAAATAAATCTAAAATGCAATATTATTTAATTTACATTTAATCTACAGATGTGCTCATTCTATGACACAATAGAGAGTATGCGCATGCTTAAAGTGAATGGCACATCGAGTGGCGAATCGAGTGGCAAAGCAACATGCAAAGTGAGTTTAACATTGTTTAATGTTGTTTAATGCAATCTGATATGACTTTTCTGTGTGGATGTCTGGGCTGTCAAGGCCAGAAAGTGGTTTTTTGCCACTTAGTAGGCGTTCCTGCATAACTTCTTGGTTTGATGATGCATACCCTCTATTGAAATTATAAATAAAATATCATTTGAATTTATTTATTTTTTTAAATGCCGGCAAATTAGTGGGCAATAATTAAAATGAAAATGCAATTTAGACAATTCAAATGAAATAAGAGAAATGCTTTTTAACCTTCAGATAATGAACACATTTAAGTGAAAATATAATGCAATAGCATTTACATTTCATCTCCAGGTGTGCTCCAGGGGTGGCGGTGGTCAGGGGTAGAGTGGCTGGATGGCAACCCAGTTCGAACCCGGGCTCCCCCAGAGTTAGTGTCGAAGTGTCCTTGAGCAAGACACTGAACCCCTAATTGCTCCTGATGTGCTGGTTGGTGCCTTGCATGGTTTCCGCTGCCATCGGTGTATGAATATGTGTGTGAATGGGTGAATGTAATGCACATCTATGTAAAGTGCCTTGGATAAAGGCCCTATATAAATGCACCATTTACCATTTTTGCTCATTCTATGACAGAATGAAAAAGCAAAAGCAAATAACATTGCATTTTAATTTTCAAATTGGCGTGTGTACTATTTGAAAATGCAAATGCAATGCGATTTACTTTTGCTTTTTCATTTGGTCATAGAGTGAGCACACTTGGAGATGAAGCAAAAGCAAATCACATTGCATTTTCCTTTTCAAATCGTACACACGCCAATTTGAAAATGAAAATGCAATGTGATTTGCTTTTGCTTCATCTCCATCTTCATTCTATGACCGAATGAAAAAGCAAAAGCAAATCACATTGCATTTTCATTTTCAAGTCGTACACACGCCAATTTGAAAATGCAAATTCAATGTAAATTGCTTTGGCTTTTTCATTCTGTCATAGAATGAGCACACCTAGAGATGAAATGTTATTGAAATTTAAGTGAAATTATATTTTCACTTAAATGCGTTCAATATCTGAAGGTTAAAAAGCATTTCTCTTTCTCTTTCTAAATTGCATTTTCATTGTAATATTGCCCACTAATTCGCTGGGCATTTTTTGAAAATTGAAAATCAAATGATCTTTTAATTGTGTCATAGAATGAGCACATCTAAATGTAAATGCTATTGCATTTTAGATTTATTTTTGTCTCATGAAATGCATTAATGACCTGAAAATGAAAAAGCATTTATCTTATTTCAAATTGACTTTTTGTATTTGCCATTTCATTTGAATTATGGCAGCTCTTGACCATCAGGTCACAATGTGTGTCAGAGGTGAGACATGACCTTTGACAAAGAATCTGAATGTCTCAAAAGAAGAGCAGGGAGACACAATATACAACCACCTTTGAATTAACACTCTACCAAGAGATAGCACAAAAAGCTCAATACTGACAGCCTAGTCTAGATAGTGCATTCATGAATGTATATGTATAGTCAATATAGGCCAATACAAAAACTATATACCAAAATTTCCAAACCACACCCCCCTGCCGGACTAATTGTACCTTCGGACGGGTACAGGCATGTGGGATGCAATGCATGTCGGGAGCAACGTGTGATTTGTGCATGTCAGACTTTTGGTGTGTCGGATAAGCGTGTGCACCCCCTTCGGGCTTGGTCCCTTAAAAAAAAGTGGCAAGACGCTGAACCCCTAATTGCATTGCCTTGCATGTTTTCGTCCGCCATCATTGTAATGCACAATCATTGTAAAGCACCTTGGATAAAGGTGCTATAAATGCTTTTACTAATCAGGGCTGCCAATTCTCATGCATTTCTCTCACGCACCATGACGCACGGGGGGAAATAAACAGTAAACACACAGCACACTGGCTACAACAGAGAGTGAGAAGAGTAAAGAGTAGTAGCCTAGTAAACATTGCTTCGAAATATTGGTCATGGAAGAAAATAGCCTCCACAACGTGAAGTGAGTGAGTATCAGTTCATCTCGTGCGTGAGGATTGAGGAACGGTGCGGGGACAAAGTTAACTCCTCCGTGTGTCTGTGTGTGTGTCTGTGTGTGTGTGTGTGTGTGTGTGTGTGTGTGTGTGTTGTGAGCTTGTGTGTGTGTGTGTGTGTGTGTGTGTGTGTGTGTGTGTGTGTGTGTGTGTGTGCGAGAGAGAAAAAGAGAGAGAGCGGCAGTCGGCAGAGAGAGAGGGGGGCGGGTGGGGGGAGAGAGAGAGAGAGAGAGAGAGAGGAACAAAACGAGTGTGTGTGTGTGTTGTGAACTTGTGTGTGTGTGCGCGAGAGAGAAAAAGAGAGAGAGAGAGGAGAGAGAGGGGGGTGGGTGGGGGGAGAGAGAGAGAGAGAGAGAGAAAGAAAGAAAGAGAGATAGATAGAGAGAGAGAGATAGAGAGAGAGAGGAACAAAACGATCCACTGTTAGCCTACACTAGGAGTGCTGTCATGATAATGTTTTTCTTTTTTTGGGGCAACTAAATATTAAAAATCGTTAACTTAAAACAGGCCAAATCAACGTTAAAAAGGCCAAATGTTTGCAGTTTATACTGATGTCTATGTCGCAGCATCGGCCATCTCCCTGGAATGCTACTGTATTAGGCCAGTCAATCTAAGATTTGTCCCAAAAGAAATTGCAATAGTAATTATTCAAGGTTTTTTTTATGATCTTAGAGTCATCCAAATAACATATTAAAATTGTGAATTATATACATTTTGGATCACAGTAAATTCAGGGTTTGAAAGTTGGGTATCATTAACATCCTATAAGGCGAAAATGTCTAATTTTAATTATGCTTTAAGTTGCATGTAATGTGTCAAACTAGGGGTTATTCATGATTCAGAATCCATTGCAAGCATTAGTTTTCTCCTTGGGCTAAAAACGGCCATAGCCATCATCACAAATGTGATGAGGTCAGCACATTTGGGCACATTGGGCACATTAAGGCTAAGTGGCTGTGGCCGTTTTTAGCCCAAGGAGTGTTTTTTGTGCATAACTAATGCTTGCAACTGATTCAGAATCATGAATAACCCCTAGTTTGACACGTTAAATGCTACTTAAAGCATAATTTAAATTGGACATTTTTGCCTTAATAGGATGTTAATGATACCAAACCTTCAACCCCTGAATTTACCATGATCCTTTCCAAAATGTATATAATTCACAATTTTTTATATGTTATTTGGATGACCCTAAGGATCATAAAAAACCTTGAATGATTACTATTGCAATTTACTTTTGGGTCATGCTCCTTTTTAGCTTAGATTGATATGCATACTGTAGATATGCATCAAGAGAAACAAAGAGACCTCTGTCGTAGCCTGCTGACAGAAGAGATGGCAGACTGCATTGTGCAGCTACACTGTTTTACAGGCTGTGATGTCAACTCCGGTTTCTATGGCAAAGGGAAATAATCAGTGTATGACAAGGTAGCAAAGAGCTCTGTGGCACGGCAGAAGCTTTCAAGGTGGAGATAGCCTTGACCTTGAGAAGGAGGTAGAACTTCATATAGAACTGCATAAACAAGACAGGTGATCTGCTGCCAAGTGGAAGACAATGACAAAACATAATTTATCCATCTCCCTCCAGATGCAGATAGCCTACTCCAACACTGCCTCCGCACCAACTTGGCGTATATCTATAGTGCTCCACCCCACACTGAAGCACCACCCATGGACACTTGGACATGGTTGGGAGTTAGTGGGTGGTCGCTGTTGTCCTGTCCGCCACATGCGACCTGCACCAGGGCCAGTTGAAGAGTACAAGGAAGTTGAGAGTGAGGAGGAGGAGGATGATGCACAGAAGAGGAGGGTGGAGTCATCTGAATCTGATGATTCAGAAACCAGTGACACAAATGCTCTGACACATGTGTTTTGTGTCTGTAAAAAATTCAAACCCCAAATAAATTACTTTCCTATTCAAAAGTTATATTTTCTCTTTACTGGATGGCGGCCATCTTGAATTTTGGGGCCAAAACAAGGTCTTATGATTAAAATGGTGTCAGATTTGGAATCCTCATGGTTGACTTGTATGAAAAAAGTGTCTTCATACATGCTTCTACGTCATCTGGATGGAAATCCTTTATAAAGGGTCCTTAGAGGTCAAATCAATCATCAAAACATACTTCCCAGAGGATGGTCACAGAACATCCGTTTATGACTCTACTACATGCCAGGGCTTGACATTAACGTTTTGAGGCACTTAAGTACAGTTCCCATTCACTTGTCCGGGCAAAAAAGTCACTTGTCCGGAGCACAAGCACACATAAATACATTTTAAATCAACTAACTGTAAGTAGGTTTTGGTGAATACATGTTTGAATATTGGATGAATATTCTCAGTTTCTAAGTTAATATCCCTAGAATGTCTGTGATCTGTCGGCAAGCCTGATCAATTTGTATGAGTCGGGACTATTCAAAGTACAGGCCTCACTAGGAATTAAGCCTACAGTGGTTTATAAAAGATTAAAAGAGCTTGTGCTTAGTTGTCAGTGAGGGAGAGAAAGGGGAACTGATACTGTAGCAGCAGTGAGAAAGATTCTGAAGACAGGAAACTAGACAGGAAACAAGGGGCTCGTATCTAGGCAGGTTGCTAAGGAAACGTGCAGCAGAGAGCCATAGTAGCTGTTAAAGGCCGTAGGAACTAAACATGTCATTTTAGAAAATAGTATTCATTGATTGCAACAGTAACTTTGAGGTAAAAAGGCAGTAAAGTAAAGTAATGCATTAATGTATGGGAGAATAGTGAGGCCACAAGGGCATGCTAATTAAACTAGTAGCCTCGGAAACCCAGACATTTTTATTTACAGGGAGAAAAAAAAAGTCTGGGTCCGAGTCCACTTCAGCATAGAGTAGCGCAAACGTCGATCACTCTCTGCTGATTTCTGATCGTCTGCACCTTTGTTAAATTGATGCACACACGCACACCGTACACACACACACACACACTCCTCTCTCTCTCTGTCGCTCTAATTAATTAGTCTCATGTCCAGCTGCTGTGCACAGTTTCTGCCGGCGGATCCTGCCGGGAGCTGCCTATGCCATAGAAAGCATAGGTGAGTTCCAGGCTATGAAACTAGTGACTACTTTTTTTTTTTTTTCTAATTTAAAACACCCTTGTTCTAAAATAGTAGTAGATCATGAATACCAAAACCGGAACCACACCAACTGGCATGCATTATAATTAGGGTAGCGATCATTGAAATAAGGTATTAGTAGGCATTAATATATTGAGGGGTTGTTCTTATATTATATTGTGCTTATTAATGAAAATGGGTGTGGCCTTATGATTAAAGATTGTCAGTGAGCTGGAGCTAAAATATCCAAAGTCTTGATTGCATTTCTATGTGTGAATTAACTTAATTCATTAAGAATAGAAATAAGACCTTTTATACAGAGAGACTATATTCAGGACGGGCGTATCCCTGCATGCCTGGCGACAGATGTTACCAGGGCCGTGGGAAGATATTTACAGTATAGGAGGGGCTGAATGTTTAGTAGGGGGTGCGCGCAAAATGCACGTGCACACGCCTCGTGCACGCGCATTTTCACGCAGAAAAGTGGCTTTTACTTTCCCTCTCCACACGCATGAGCAAACTTACACAGGCAATTAACCAGGATAAGGCGCCGATACTGTTATACAGCATATTTATTAGGCCTATAGTAACAGAAATCTGTTTTGATTAAAAGTATTATTATTTTTCCCCTCCTGTCCGAGGGGGGGCTGTGCCTGGGGGGAGGGGGTGCTCCAGCCCCCCCAGCACCCCTACTTCCCTCAGCCATGGATGTTACTGTACATTTCATGTATTCCAAATACAGAGCCGGTCCTATCCTATCCGTGCAAGGTCTGCAGACTGACCTCGTCGGCATAGAAACCTTTCTGCCAGAATCTTCGAATGGATATGAATCTAGAGTACAATATATCTGACTCCAAGTCTTACTGTAGGAATTAATTGCTGGGTGAGTACACACACAGTGCTTCAAGTTTAAATGGATATGAATCTAGAGTACAATATATCTGACTCCAAGTCTTACTGTAGGAATTAATTGCTGGGTGAGTACACACACAGTGCTACAAGCTTAAATGGATATGAATCTAGAGTACAATATATCTGTAGAACGCGGCAGCCCTTTTTTAATCAACAACCTACTGTATACTATAAAAATAGTAAAACATGGACCAGATTGCCAAATACTCCCTACCTAAAAATAGGCCTATGTCGTGTTGCAATGCTTAGTGAGCTTTCAGATCTGCTAGTTTCACAATATCTATCGGTGATTGTGGAACCAGTTAAGTCAAACAAAATCAAATGTCTCATTCCCACAAGTGCTTGTCAGGGTACGGGGTCCGCAGAACAAATGATGTTTATTTTGGGGGTCGTGGCCTGAAAAGTACAATACTGTACACTACAGTGACAGACACAACTCTGACATGGCATCAATCTCTCAGAGACATCACACAACCACAACCTCTAAGTCCTGCAGTCATTTGAAGCAGAGCTTCCTTCCCTGCAGACAATAGTCTACACGACACAGCTCCATGTTTTGATAAAAAGCAATACAACTTAACGTTTTCATCCTTAATAGTTCATTCATCGTATTCATTTAAAATGACATTATCTTAGCAGTTCCAGTATTTCATAATTTCATGTCATGTCATATTATACAATGTGACTATACAAAGCATGCCAACATATCATCAAACATGTGTAATATTTCCTGCTAGGATGGTCAATTGACATCCAGATTAAGTTGAGACGATTTACCTTCACAGAGGAGAAGTAGAAAGGCAGTATTCACCAGGGTGTCTGAATTCATCTGAGGGTGCTGCCTGTCACTAACTTCCTCAGAAACAAACTCTGTGACGTCAACGTGGGTTAAACAGTAACTTGGTGTCGGGGAGAGACAAAAGTATTAATTGTATTTATGGTGTTAAGACATTGTTATTATGTACTCTTAGACTAAGGGCTATATCTTGCGCCACGCCTTACCCTAAACTTATTTGCCATTTTTTACTATTTAAAAAAACCCCATTTAAAACAGTTCAAATAGCCGATCTACAAGCTCACAACGTGTCAATGTAGATCGGCTAGTTGAACTATTTTAATTTTTTTTCAAAATAGTAAAACTTGGAATGGATGGTCCCTGGAACAAACACTGTTTGAGAAGGGGGGGGGGGGGGGGGGGGGGGTCGGTGGCCAAATCCCAAATCCTTCTACCCTAATGGACATAGGGTACACAAGCTGCATGGCTGTTTATCCGTTCTCCTTCTCCTACCAAACCACTCTGTTAGCACACATCTCTCCATGCCCCCGAATCCAGATGCACTACATTGCATCCAAGCGACTGTCATATTTACTGTACAAATATAATATATATAAAGATCAAAACACGATCCAACTGCCCAGCTTGCTGTGACGTCAAAATCGTCACAACTTTCCACAAAGACTCCACCAGCACAGACTAGAGCACAAGCACAGCTATCCGAAGGTTCCTCCCCCTTTCACCCCTCGCACACACACACACACACACACACACACACACTGCACTGACTCGACCACTCCACAATTTCCCAAACAAGAAACACACAACAAGAACCCATGTTGCCACCGCCAACAAGTGGACGGCAATACTCCAACATCACCCCCAAAAACACACATCATGCCACGCAGAAAACACGTCACTTTCAGATGATACGTGGCGTGCCGCCAAGCATAAGCGTTCCACTGGCGCAACAGAAACAGCAACCGGTAATCACTACATGTTGCATGCAGCATGCGTGTGCTTCTGAAACCTTTTGTCTACGCCTATGTACATACATTACATCCACATGTGTGTCTCGCCCTCCAGCCGTAATTGCGTGTATGTGCTGGACCCGCAAGAACGCACGCACTATCCATGCACATTATTATGGCGCTAATTTACTACAGTATGTCTACGTAATTCACTGTTGTAAGGACATGTATAGAGCAACGTGGGAGGCTTCCCCATTTTTACTACCCGTTTCGCACCAGTCTCCGTGTGCCGTATCGCTCTACTACTGCAGCGACTTACATTCCCCCACCCCCCCGAACGCGCGCACACACACACACACACACACACACACACACACACACACACACACACACACACACACACACACAGTTGTACAGTACCAGAACGGTTGACTCATGGGTACACTATAGTATGGTTTGGGCTGTAAATCAAAGTAAGTATAACAACCGTCACAGTGACATTCACTCTTGAGTTTACAAATGAACTGGAACAGCACCAATAATACACAATACAGTCAAAAATGTATTCTAATCGCCTGCATAAAACAAAAGGTTGTGTAGCCATTTACTAATTATGAAAAAAGTCGAGACGTACAGTAGCCTATTTGGAATTTAATTGTTATATGTTCAAATGGTTTATTGGCGCTTTAACAAAACTACCATACCAAATATATTGTAGGCTACAACTGTAATAAAATACCAATAATGGAAGTCAATAAAGAAAGTAGCTATTCCTAATAATAAACTCAATGTGTTAAGTGATATACTGTAGTGTACTGTAGTAGTGACTGAGACAACAGGAAGAAAAGCAAAGCCAAGTGACAGCTGTGTAAGCCAGTGAAGCCCACATTGACCAATGTGAGCCCCACCCCAAAATGAGTTTGACAAGCATGGTTTAAAAAAATTAAAACAATGTTTTGGCTGAGATTATAACAGATTTAAATACTTTGAATGAGGATAGACACATTCATAATTTTGTGCGTAATTTTCAATTTTAATATGTAACTGTTCCTGAAATAATTCACAATCTTTCTGATACTCGATGATGGAATTTTTTACATAATTGAATTAATTAATCCTTACTTACAAAGGTTGAAGTTGTTTACCTAATCTGAGGAAGTTTCTCCAGGATCACATGTGTGTGTGTGTGTGTGTGTGTGTGTGTGTGTGTGTGTGTGTGTGTGTGTGTGTGTGTGTGTGTGTGTGCGCGCGCGTGCGTGCGTGTGTGTGTGTGTGCCCCTGTCCACTGCATGAATGAATGGTTCCTCATTATAGTGTGTGAGTGCTGATGTTTTATCACCATAAACAGCCCCTAAGCAACTTCCTACCCAACAGGTATTCACATGTATAGCTTGCTTCTCTATTGTGTGTTTGTGTCCTCATGGATATCACAGGCTAGCTCTTGTCTTACGCCAGTGTAGTAAACAATGCTAAGCTAAATTGTGTGTATCGTCAATGCATGTTTGTTAATGCATGACTATGATAACCGCTTAAGCTACATATACTTTGCTCAGTTTGCTGCACAATAAATAGTGACAATATCCAATATACAAGCTCACAATATGTCGCATTTGGAGATGGGGAACTCCAACAAACAAGACATAACTTTATGCGGTGTGGACTGATTTGAAAAGTACAGCTATAAACAGTCCCTGGGGATTTTTAATTAATTAAATTAATGAACGAAAGTCAAACATTCATGTCATGTAACACATCCTCATAATTAATAACATATCCAAACCACCATTCTATTCTGTAGGTTAACCCATTTTGGGCGGGAAGCCGGGAACCCCTTTTGGTGTTTTAAACATTATGTTATAATTTAGTTATTGAAAAATAACAAGCTCAAATAACAAGCTCATAGCGCGCCACCGAGTGGCGCGCTATGAGCTTGTAGGTCTGCTATTTTTGAAACATCATGAAAATATTTATTTCAGAAAACTGGAGGATTTAGAAGATTCTTTTTAAATTTTGAGGTCAGGCCTAAATGGATTAAACGAGGACGCACAGGACATGAGACTAATGCAATCAAGGGGTCTGCATTGTTTATGTGGGTTTAATTATCATTTAAACACAAATGACAAGCTTAAGTTGGCCTAGAAAGGAGACACAAGGACTCCCTAACCGCCAGAGTCTTTGTGACGGCCTCACGGTGACGCCAGATGAATGTCACTGATAAGGTTATTCTCAGGAGGAACCCAAAACAAGCCCAAAGCAGCTAATTGAGATAACATGATCTGTGCGGCTGACGTACACTTTGAACCTGTCCTGGCTCTGAGCATTCCTAGACAGTGAATACATCTAATTGGGATTCCAATAGCGATCGCAGACATAGCAATTTGTTTACTTTATACCTGCAGAGACATGACAAAATGTGCTTTCATTTCATTTCAACGGCCACCTGTGTGCCCTCGTCTTAATGAGAACATTTGAAACGGTTCTCTATTTAATTCTGTTCCGTTCTGTTCTTTTCTGGTATGTTCCGTTCTTCTATTTAGTGCCTATCTCCATCTCTGAAAGTCCAGTTAAATTACAAGAGGAATATCTAGACTTGTAACACTGCCCTAATAAAACACACTGCCTCGGGGAAAACGTCTTTTTCCCTCAGTGTGACAAAGCAAAGGCGAGAGATTTATGAGCCAGGCGGATCAAGAAGAAAGTTCCTTATGGCTGCATGTCAGGAAGAAGAACACAGTTCTACAGCACTATGTAATCACGCCGCAAGGCCCCGATAATGCATGTCCATACATGAAGCACACACACACACACACACACACACACACACACACACACACACACACACACACACACACACACACACACACACACACACACACACACACACACACACACACACACACACACACACACACACACACACACAGACAGAGAGAGAGAGAGAGACATGGCGTAAGTGACCGAGAGACTGAGAGTGATGAGTGAAATCGGTCGGACGGCGTTTTTCTTTTTTTTTTTTACAAAGAGCACATGCATAAGACACAGTCAGGAAGGGGGCCTGGATGGTATGTAATGACATAAGACTGACTGGGGGGGACGATGACAACACAGATGGAGACAACAATAGGACAGGGGGAAAAAACCAGCAGATGATAACAGAAGACTGGAGATGGAATGGACAGGAGAGGACAGGGAACATGTAGGAGGGAAGATTGACGTGGGCAGGTGACAGGTAAGGTCAGCGTTGGAATGACATTCCGTCACTTCCAAAAACACTGCAGTCGACTGCAGTTCAACTATTTCATTGGCATGTTTTATGATTTATTAGTGGAAGCAGCGGCTCAGGAGGTAGAGCGGCCGCTTCTGAACCGGAAGGTTCTCAGTTCTATCGCGGCCCGCGGGCTTCCCCAGAGTTAGCGTTGAAGTGTCCTTGAGCAAGACACTGAGCCAAAGTTGCCTATGAATGAATGTGTGTGTGTGTGTGTGTGTGTGTGTGTGTGTGTGTGTGTGTGTGTGTGTGTGAAGCCTCTTCTTCCTCGGCTTCAAAATAGCCGATCTACAAGCTCACAACGCGTCGCAGCGCGACGCGTTGTGAGCTTGTAGATCGGCTATTTTGTAAAAGTGTAAAATCAGTCATTATGACGGCATCAAGGCCCGCCAAAATACTCGACTAAATCAACTGTAGATTTAGTCGACTAAAATCTTATGATATTTAGTCTACTAAAACTAGACTAAACACTAAAACATTCCAGGTGACTAAAATGTGACTGAAACTAAAATTAAAACTATTGAAGAGACTCTAGGGCTCCATTTTCGTCACCGCTAAACCCCTTATCCCAAATCTTCTTTGCCTTTTTTTTTTACTATTTTGCAAAACATTTTTGAATAGTTAAAATGGTCAGTCTACAAGCTCACAACATGTCAATGTAGATTGGCTAGTTGAACTATTCAAAAATGTTTTTCAAAATAGTAAAACAAGGTAAGGAAGTTTAGGGAGAAGGGGTTTAGCGGTGACAAAAATGGAGCCCTAGGACTAAAAAATAAAATCAAAATGTGACGCCAGAAACAAACACTGGTACCTTTGGCCCCCTGGTGCAGCAGCGCGGACACGCTGAAGATGAAGTTGCGGCAGATGTCGGTCATGGGGGTTTTGACCACGCTCATGCTGTCCTCCAGACAGCGGTAGCGCTGGAACGTTTCCCAGGCGTTGCTGGAGCCTGATCCTTCCTCGGAGCCCGAGAAGATGTCCAGGTTCCTGCAGTGAGGCATCAGGACGATCTGGGGGACACAACGGGGGGCAGAGGACGTTGTTGAGCGACGCTACACAGTCGACAGGCTCGTGAGACTAAATATACACAAGCTTAATCCATTTAGACCTGAGGACGATTCTACAAATGCCTTCTAAATCCTGACAGTTTTCTGTAATGCTTAAGACCGGGAATGTGTCTGTGCCTTTAACCATTTGAACAATTATTTTAAGCTTCAGTTGTTGAAAAAAAGCAGATCTACATAGCTCTGCTATTTTAGAAAAATCGTGAAAGATGTGTGCAAATGTTATATATTCTTTCACAGCGAATGTTTTAACTCAAATATAAATATCTGGTTTTAGGGGGTCCCTGGAACAACATATTTTCAGGAGGGTGTCCGCGGCCAAATACAGACAATTCTACGGGATGAACGAGCTTCGACAGTTAAGACATTTTAACGGCGTGTGTGTGTGTGTGCGCGCGCGCGTGTGTGTATGTGTGTGTGTGACTGTGTGTGTGTGAGTACTCACGGAGTCAATCAGTGTGTACGGCGACTGCACGTCACTGCCAGCGGAGTAGAGAGGAAGGCTGAGACGGAGGGTGTAGTTGAGACCCGTCTCGAAACACACCGGTCTAGGAAGAGCCACATAGCTGTGGAGAGAGAGAGACGCAGACATCCATGATGCACTGTTTATATACGCTAGGGCTGTGTTTATGCAGTCTAAACACAGGTGGACGCAAAGAGCCACTGTGTAGACTCATCATCATCATCATCACAGTCAAATATTGACAAATATCTACTTGGCATGAGCTTGTTAAGGGAGATGCCTATAGCGTGTACGTGCAAGTGGCCCCAAATGGAACCTGCGATGCTGGTTTAGCAGAGTGGCTCTCGGCCTCTTCCTGATGGCCTCAAAAGTCTAATATCTCCCCTGACGGCCAAGCTACACCAGGCACGTTTTTTAAAATAGGACTGGACCTAAATTCAACGCACGTGTTTAGGGTAAACGGGCGCGTTTTGTGCGCGAAAATCCTGGTGTAGCTTGGCCGTGAGTCATAGCAATGTCCCTATGGATTAGTGGTTAAGATGTTGGCTTTCCACGTGGGGAAACCCAGGTTCGATTCCCGGGCATTACACAAATATAGCCAAATGTATGCTTAAAAAAAAAGAGTACAAATGTAACCAAATGGACCGATAAGGGCAGAGTTGGTTACATTTGTACACTCTCGGCAGCGGTAAATTAACCCATTCTGGACGGGAACCTGTTTTGGTGTTTTAACTAAGCGTTATTTAGCTATTGAAAAATAGCAGATCTACAAGCTCGTAGCGCGCCACCGAGTGGCGCGCTACGAGCTTGTAGGTCTGCTATTTTTGAAAAGTCGTGAAAATGTGGCACAAATCTTTGAATATATATTCTTTCAGAAGACTTTTTATTTATCCCGTTTTGGGCGGGAACCCCTTTTGGTGTTTTAAACATTATGTTATAATTTAGCTATTGAAAAATAGCAGATCTACAAGCTCATAGCGCGCCACCGAGTGGCGCGCTACGAGCTTGTAGGTCTGCTATTTTTGAAAAATCGTGAAAATATTTATTTCAGAAAACTGGAGGATTTAGAAGATTTTTTTTTTAATTTTGAGGTCAGGCCTAAATGGGTTAATTCGACGTCAGTGCCTAAATAGGTTAACACTGGAGACGGTGTGAGAGAAAGTTAGCCTGGCTAATAAGCCAAAAATTGCCTGCCGGCGGATTACGGTCTGGAGAGGCTCAATTGTACGCCCATTTCCTACACCAGAGAACTGGTGTGGCCAATCGGGACACGGTATGCAATATGGGCGGGCTTTGGTACAGTGACGTTCAATGCTTGAGACCTTTGACTGACAGTAGCTCTAACCAATTGCGTCAAAGAGAAAATGTTTGAACCCGCCCCCCGGGAAACAAGATCCATACACAGCATCTCCAGACTCAAATACCACACGACAGTGTGATTTGAGTCTGGCTTATTAGCCAGGCTAAGAGAGAGTGGCCCTGGTCCTCTCGTACCGTGAGCCGGGGTGGAGGGAGGTCGACTGGTTGTCGTCGTCTGGCATGGTGTTGACACAGCGGCTGTCTGCCGTGATGGACCCCGGACGCATCACTGTCATCAAGACCTCCTCCCACTGCTCTGGCAGCTGTGCAGACATCACACAAACAACAGGTTTTAGGTGGTAAATTAACTCTTGAGTGTACAGATACGGCATGAACAAACCCTTCACATCTGTACATTTCCTGCTACAAATTTTTGACCTGAGATCAGATTCTAAAAATGTCTTCTACATCCTGACAGTTTTCTGAAAAAGCTGTTTCTATGTCAGTCGTTCTTCGATTTTTCAAAAATAGCAGACCTACAAGCTCGTAGCGCGCCACTCGGCGGCGCGCTATGAGCTTGTAGATCTGCTATTTTTCAATAGCTAAAGCATAGCATAATGCTAACACCAAAAGGGGTTCCCGCCCAAAATGGGTTAAAGCAATAAACCGCGAGAGTTTACAGCAGCTATATGAGCACGCAGCGAAGTGCGATGTGTAGCCTTTCACGGTAACTGCGGCCTCACGTGGCTTATTGCTTTTTACATTTATTTGTAATAACAATTACACAAGAATAAATTCCCCTGCGACTAATTTCCCCAGCCCTATTTTTGATTAAGGGGCCCTATTTTTGATTTTAAAAAAAGCAAAGAAGTTTAGGGATAAGGGCTAAGGCACCGACAAAAAAATAAGGCCCTTAAGACCCTGCAACCTTAAACATATACAATTTACAATTACAATGTAGGCATTTAGCAGACGCTCTTAATCCAGAGCGATTTACAGTAAGCAAGAACAACACATAAAAATCATAAGGAAGCTAAGAACCTAGCATCTGTCTAACAGTAGAAAAACTGTACAGAAAAAGCTATGAGTATACACTATAGAGTGCCATGTCTACATAACATGCTATCAAGATTACATAAACTGAGCCTTTGCATCCGCCTGTAAGGTCGTCGAGGCTAGTGCTACCTCAAGAGCTAGTGCTACCTCAAGAGCTAGTGCTACCTCAAGAGCTAGTGCTACCTCAAGAGCTAGTGCTACCTCAAGAGCTAGTGCTACCTCAAGAGCTGCGGGGCTAAGATGGAGTCTGAAGTTGTGAGTGTTCAGACTATTTGCTGGAGCGTAAATATTACAGAAGAGGCTTCATTCACACCTGTGGCTCGTAACGGATGATGATGTCGTACTCCATGGAGTGGGGGAGGTTGTCGATGGAGAACTCCAGGTAGGCGCCCTCTGGGACGTTGACCAATCCTGTGCCAGTCCAGGTGGGGTTACGGTCCTGTGGGTGTGGCCTCGGTACCAGCGTCACTCCCTGAAGGAAGAAGAGGAGGAGTCAATGGCAAGCCACCAGTGCAGCTCTCCAACGTTGAAGCACTGGGCCCTAGTGGTAAGAGGTGGGATTGCAGGCGGACCCGTGGAGTTATGACTAGGAAACCCCGCGCAGCTGGGCTTTAACATTGAGCGCCCGTTTGCACTTCCGCATTTTGGACACCAAATTTGGTGTCCAAATCGGGGAAAAAACGCGGAAGTAGACGGTTCTTCCGGGTGCTTCAAAACGCCACTGAGCAACTTCCACTGAAATTAATGGGGGGTGGGGCTGTCGCTCCGGTTCAGTCTCTATCCTTTTAATACTCTATGGTCAATGGGCAATATGCACACACTCCATTTTGGAAAGAACTTGGGCCACTTCCCTACTTCCTTCACAGGTGTTACAGATGATACTAATGAAGGTGCTGTTCCATTCTGGTAAAACAGAGTCAGGGTGTCCTTGAGACAGTGTGTCACACACGCACACTCACACACACACACACACACACACACACACACACACACACACACACACACACACACACACACACACACACACACACACATCGCAGTGACCCTGACAACAAAAGCCAACTCTGGACTTTAGGAACAGCCCGAGGAACTCTTGCACTCTGACTCGCATGTAATTAAAAACTCTATAGCTGGGGGCCAAAACCAGTTTACCAGTGACACCGGTCGTAAGCACTAGAAACAAGATGAAGGTTGAGGCTTTGGTCATGAGAAGAAAAAGAAAAGTTAAAATTTGTATTTAGGGAAATAAAAGCACTGCATGGGGAAGTTCAAAAACGGTTGAAATGAAACTCACGGGTCCAAAGTGGGCGAACTCTCCCTCGTAGGTGTAATGGTCCAGAGCAATGAAGTAGAAGCCAGACTGGACCTGGTCGCAGCGCCGGCCAAACATGTGGTCCCTGCACACACACTGACCCGTCTCCTGGGAACAGCTGGGAAGACAGAGAGAGAGAGATTAGATTTCTTCTAAAGCAAATCAATGGGTGACATTGTTTTTAAGTAACTATAAGGGCCTTCCTTATAGGCAGTAATCTTTCAATCTATCATGTATAGTATGATTATTTTAACATTTCCATACAAGTGACCCCCCCCCCCACACCCTATTTCACTGGGATGAGATCTAAGACAATTGGCTCAGAAGATGAAAACGTTGAAACAGTTGAAGTATGAACTCACTCATTGTTGACCGCTCCTCCCGCATCACAGTCACATGGTCTGCAGCCGTCCATGTCGTTACTCAGACCCCAGTGCTGAGGCTGTAGAACACACACACGCACGCAGACACACGCAGACACACGCAGACACACACACACACACACACACAAACACACAAACACGTATCGTTTAAAAAAAAGAACAAGGCCTTCAATGATGGCGTTATTGCCGGCCTCCCACCATGTTCCACTTTAAAAAAAACAGTGTTAAGGATGTTCTTTAAGGTTGGGATGGTTGAATGGGGTGGTGTGGGGTGGAGTGGAGGGGTTTCATGACCAGAGATTTACAGCTGCAGCAGGGGGCGGGACGCTAAGCAAGGACAGCCAGCAAACCACTTAGCGGTTACACCAAGCTGAGGTAAAGCCACAAACCAGGAAAGATGTATTGTGGTGTGTGTCTGTGTCTGTGTGTGTCTGTGTGTGTCTGTGTGTGTGTGTGCGTGCGTGCGTGCGTGCGTGCGTGCGTGCGTGCGTGCGTGCGTGCGTGCGTGCGTGCGTGCGTGCGTGCGTGCGTGAGTATGTGTAGGCTACACATAGACCCAGGACAAATCGTATTAGGAAATTATTCAAGGGGAGAACCCATGTCGATATACAAGACCGGCCAACATCAGTGGCATAATAGTACAGATAACTTCTCTATAACCATGGCCAACATGCAACAGGTCATATCACACCGCTGGGGGACGGACGCTAAAACCGCCTTGTCCCGTCTCGACCCTTTGGTGTGGTTTGGGCTTCATACACTCACCAGACATTGGTCACAGTCTCTGCCGGTCACCAGAGCTTTACAGTAACAGTCTCCCGTGTCTGAGTCGCAGGGACTTCCACCCCCTCTGGTTCCCAAAGGGTTGCAGGTGCAGGCTGGATTGAAACAAGGTCACCATTTAGTTTCCAGTAAATTGCAAGGTCATGCAAGTCATACAGACAATATTACAATGAGTTCCCCTTGCATACTTTGGCATGAAGCACAAAAGAAAATATGTGACATTACATATCAATAATACATGAAGATTCCAAGCACATAGGAATATTTGTGATTATCTGATCTGTTTCTTTAAGGGATCTGTAGTCTTGTTGGTACACAGTTTTACTCACGTTCAAAATTAAATTAACCATTGGATTTTGCTTAAAGGGGCATTCCAAAAAAAAAATGTCCCCCCATTCTGTGTTTCCTAGAACTGGAGGTCTGAAAAAATCATTAACATGGTGAATCACATCTTGATGACACATCTTGATGACATCATCAAGATGTGATTCACCATGTTAATGATTTTCTTCATACTTTCAGTTCTAGGAAACACAGAATGAGGGGACTTTTTTATTATTTCCACACAACAGCTCTAAGGTATATTAATGACATAGTAAAATGTTGAAAATGAGTGGAATGCCCCTTTAAGTTCATTCATGCTAGTCAGTCATCTTACCCTGGCAGCCCAGCGGGTGGTCACTCAGACCGTAGAAGGCTGCTTTGCATTGGTCACAGCGCTCGCCCTCCACGTTGGCCTTGCAGCGACACTGGCCAGCGATCAGCCCCGTGTGCACGTCCGTCATCCTGTCACACACGCCGCCGTTCTGAGAGCCCGTCGGGTCACAGTCGCACGCTGCACACAGACAAGACACACGGATTGACAAAGGTTAGAGCTTTTAACACGGACAGGTGTCAATTATTGTAGTATATGCTGTGCTATACTCACTGGGGATTCATTCAAAACCTACTTTCCTAAATTTTTAGACTAGTCGTGCAGTCTTGTCTGTTAAAATAATACTGACATTTTGTAGCTTGCAGCCCTTCGACTTTTTGCTGAGTGGCCCCTGAGCCCTCCTAAAGTTGAGTAGCCCTATGATCTATTCAATGAGGTAGGACTAAAATCAACGAGTCACTCAATCAGTTAAGGCTCATTCATAGTCTGGATTTTCGGTGGTGAGGTGACCACCAGAGCTGAAATAACGTTGAGCGGTGGTGAGTAAAAACAGAGAGAAGGGCTGGGGCGGTGGCGGTGGTTTGCTCTTCACGGCGGCACGTGACGTCATGTTGTAGTTCGGTGGTCACCTAACCACCGAAAATCCAGACTATGAATGAATGAGCCTTTAGAATCCAAGAGTATATGGCAGGATTCAGATGTTCATGGAGTGACAGAAAATAGATTGATGAGACAAGAAAAGCCAGGTCTTTATAGCCACAATAAACAATACCTAACAAAAGAGACTCTGCTCTTGGTGTAGTTGAAAACAAAGGAAAGGAAATATCCAGGGCCCCTACAGAACGTACGTCGCATCTGAACCCAGAAGCAGGAAACACTGTGTGCTCCTTTTTAACACATTTAGGCGAAATTAAAAAAAAAGTCTTCTGAAAGAATATATATTCAAAGATTTGTGCCACATTTTCACAATTTTTCAAAAATAGCAGACCTACAAGCTCGTAGCGCGCCACTCGGTGGCGCGCTATGAGCTTGTAGATCTGCTATTTTTCAATAGTTTAAAGTATAACATAACGCTTAGTTAGAACACCAAAAGGGGTTCCCGTCCAGAATGGGTTAACAGACCTAAATATATATTTCTCAAGGCAATCCTGAACGTCACAGGAAAATGTCAAGCATTCGTGTTTCGCTACTTCACACGCAATAGACACAGGGTAGCGAATGCAAGTGAGAGCCGTAGCGAATCACAGAGTCGAATGCTACGGGAGGCCAAAGCATGACCTGATAAGGAAAGCAGAGAGAGAGGAATGTTTGGAATAAAACTTAATTTAGTTTTATAGTCATCTGAAATGTTTTAGTGTTGGTCTAGTTTTAGAGGACTAAATATCACTCGCACGCGCGCACGCGCGCACGCCCGCCCGCCCGCCCGCCCGCCCACACACACACACACACACACACACACACACACACACACACACACACACACACACACACACACACACACACACACACACACACACACACACACACACACACTTCCAATGTTTGGGACATACAAGGATTCCACTCGACAGCGACCATAGGAGCCCTCAGCGCAACCGCTAACTGCGCCTCTCAAAACCCAAAACACAGCGGCTAGCGGCGCCGACACACACACACACACACACACACACACACACACACATGCTCCCCTCACCACACATTTGACTGGGGCGGCGGGGGGTGCCCCTCAAGGCCTCATTAAGCCCCCTTGTGTTTCAACCGCCCGCCAGGGGGACATGAGATGATATATGAGCTGAGGTTAGGTGTCGGTCAGGATTCACATGGAGAAAAAGAAGCCGATAACGCTTCAAAGCCCAGGTGTTCTCTTTCAACTCCTGACCACAGAGGTCTCATCAAAGAGAGGAAAAGAAAATATATGAGATAAGTGTGCTAAAAAATAAAAGGGTTGTCAGTTGTGGAAAGATGAGAGGGTGTTTGTTTTTGTGTGTGAAAGAGGGAACACACAGCGATTCCAGACTCTTGCTTACTGTAAATCGCTCTGGATTAAGTTGCTAAATTACCGACTTCGGCTTGAAACGCTGAATATTTTGACTGTGTAGGTTTTCCCTGGCATCATCAAAACGTTTGAGGAACATTTAAAAAACAAGAATGACTCTATCAAAACTGCTAGGTGCAACAAGCTCTTTATAGTGAACGATTTCGTTCGTTTCCGATGTTCTGTTGTTGGTTCACTCGCTGTGTTTTGTTATGGCTTTCCTCTAGCTTCAGTCAGCCTCATAACATTAGCTTCTGCTGCCACTCGCTCTGCATTGCGGCGTTCAGGAGTACAGGTTTTTATGCCGTTCAGACTATGGGTTTTATGGGGTAAGTCCCCCATTGGCTTAGAGGCAGCGTAGAGGCAGCCAATCATGAAAAAGTGTCCAGTACGGTCGTCTTTAACCCATTTTGGGGCGGAATCCCCTTTTGGTGTTTTAAGCATTAGGCCTATGTTATACTTTAGCTATTGAAAAATAGCAGATCTACAAGCTCATAGCGCGGCACCGAGTGCCGCACTATGAACTTGTAGGTCTGCTATTTTTTTTAAATTGTGAAAATGTGCCTCAGATCTGCCCCTCAAGGCCTCATTAAGCCCCCTTGTGTTTCAACCGCCCGCCAGGGGGACATGAGATGATATATGAGCTGAGGTTAGGTGTCGGTCAGGATTCACATGGAGAAAAAGAAGCCGATAACGCTTCAAAGCCCAGGTGTTCTCTTTCAACTCCTGACCACAGAGGTCTCATCAAAGAGAGGAAAAGAAAATATATGAGATAAGTGTGCTAAAAAATAAAAGGGTTGTCAGTTGTGGAAAGATGAGAGGGTGTTTGTTTTTGTGTGTGAAAGAGGGAACACACAGCGATTCCAGACTCTTGCTTACTGTAAATCGCTCTGGATTAAGTTGCTAAATTACCGACTTCGGCTTGAAACGCTGAATATTTTGACTGTGTAGGTTTTCCCTGGCATCATCAAAACGTTTGAGGAACATTTAAAAAACAAGAATGACTCTATCAAAACTGCTAGGTGCAACAAGCTCTTTATAGTGAACGATTTCGTTCGTTTCCGATGTTCTGTTGTTGGTTCACTCGCTGTGTTTTGTTATGGCTTTCCTCTAGCTTCAGTCAGCCTCATAACATTAGCTTCTGCTGCCACTCGCTCTGCATTGCGGCGTTCAGGAGTACAGGTTTTTATGCCGTTCAGACTATGGGTTTTATGGGGTAAGTCCCCCATTGGCTTAGAGGCAGCGTAGAGGCAGCCAATCATGAAAAAGTGTCCAGTACGGTCGTCTTTAACCCATTTTGGGGCGGAATCCCCTTTTGGTGTTTTAAGCATTAGGCCTATGTTATACTTTAGCTATTGAAAAATAGCAGATCTACAAGCTCATAGCGCGGCACCGAGTGCCGCACTATGAACTTGTAGGTCTGCTATTTTTTTTAAATTGTGAAAATGTGCCTCAGATCTTTGAATATTCTTTCAGAGTTTCCGTTTTTAACTCAAATCCCAACATATTTTCAGATGGTGGTCGGCGGCATATTACATATAATCGTTGGGGGTCCTTGACATGAAATATTGAGAACCACTGATATAGAAACATGAGGTTTTTCAGAAAAAAAGACATTTTAAAAAGACATTTTTAACATTTCGACGTCAGGCCTAAATGGGTTAAGGTCGTTAGTAGTGGTGCGTGCAAAATGTAGTCCAGGCGCTGCGCATTTCAAGCACCAGGCAAAAAACTATAAACATCAGGCAAGAGCTTTGCACTGGGGGGGGGGGGGGGGGGGGGGGGCACTCACGTTCACAGACGTTGGGGTCCCGGATGTCCCTCTCGGGGTGCTGGTAGAAGAAAGGCTTGCACTGTTCACAGTTGTGGCCCATGGTGTTGTGCAGGCAGTCGTCACAGACCCCACCGCTGACGTTGGCCGAAGTCAAGTACACCGCCATGTCGAAGTGGCAGGAGTCGGAGTGATGGTTACAGTTGCACTCTAAGGGGGGACGAGAGTAGAAGAAAGCGTGAGAGAGGGCAGTGGTCAGGTGTACATTTACTTAAGTACTGTACTTACGTACAATTTTGAGGCATTTGTACTTTACTTGAATCATTTCCATTTGCCGGTACCTTGACTTCTACTCGACTACATCTTGGAGGCAAATATTGTGTACTTTTTTACTAAACTACATTTATTTGAAAACTTTAGTTACTAGTTACTTTGTAGATTTTGATTGTTATTACAAAACATACATTAACCACTTCAGCCCTATATATATATATACACATTTCGACCATTTGAAAATAGCCCATCCACAAGCTCACATTGCGTCGCGATGTGAGCTTGTGGATCTGCTATTTTCAAAATGAAATGAGACTATTTTCAAAATTAAATGAGACATTCTGCATGGTGAGTACTTTCACTTTTGGTACATTCTGATACTGATACTTTTGTACTTTTGTACTCAAGTACTCAAGAGCATTTCTATATCGCAGTATTGATACTTTAACCCATTTTGGGCGGGAATCCCTTTTGGTATTAGCATTATGTTATGCTTTAGCTATTGAAAAATAGCAGATCTACAAGCTCGTAGCGCGCCACCGAGTGGCGCGCTACGAGCTTGTAGGTCTGCTATTTTCGAAAAATCGAAGTACGACTGACACAGAAACATAGCTTTTTCAGAAAACTGTCAGGATGTAGAAGACATTTTTAGAATCTGATCTCAGGTCAAAATGGGTTAACTTAAGTCAAACAGTTGAGTGCATTTTCCACCATTGACAGAGGGTGGGCGTGGCCTGTGGACAGAACAACAAAACCCCTCATTCATTGTTTACAGCAGCCAGATGTTGTGCTGTAAAGTGTAAACAATGGTCTAACAGGCGACGCAATTACTCTTGTTTGCTGAACAAACACACAAATCCCGGCGAGCTGAAACGATTATCTGCAGACAATGACACAAGAATCTCGCCTGCAGTGATGGCTCTTCATGGATTTTAAAACGTAAACAACATCTAATCTGTCAAATCATTGACTTGGATCTATGGAAGACCCTTAATTAACCTTAACACTTTGACTATTGAACACGAGTGAATTGACTGTAGAACACTTTCCCTCCCGTTCGCGAGTTACCCGAACTTTTATAACTCAAATATTTGCTTCTGGGAGGTCCCCGGAACAAATATATTTTGAGATAGTGGTCGGCGGGTCGTTGAGATTAAATAGTTTGAGAACCACTGACATAGAGACATAGAGAAAACAGTTTTTCTGTATTTGACGTAGACAACAACGTACTATGGGTGATGTGACGTTTTTTCTTCTAAATAACGGGTACTGACTTTTGCAGGCGTTGGTGTTGCGTCCCTCGGCGGGTCTCCAGGGCAGGTCGTGGTAGAAGTCCTGGCACTTCTCACAGTTCAGCCCCATGGTGTTGTGGTTGCACATACAGTGACCGTGGACCTGAGAGAACACACACACACACACACACACACACACACACACACACACACACACACACACACACACACACACACACACACACACACACACACACACACACACACACACACACACACACACACACACACACACACACACACACACACACACACACACACACACACACACACACACACACACACACACAGGTCAGAATCATCTGTATTGTCACATCGTTTTTGTGCATAGTTCCCATCGTGTTATTTTATTATTTTTCCCAAGAAACAAAGAATGGGAACAAGAGGTAAAAATTAGAGCTGGGACTCGATTAAAAATTTTAATCTAATTAATCAGAGGCTTTGTAGTTAATTAATCTCGATTAATCGCATTTTAATCGCATATCATTATTTGACCCGAGAACAGTGAGAAAGCTATTTTTTTAAATGGATTTTGGTATACTAGTGAATCAATGAATAGTGAATACATACGTTTAAGCAATAAAACATTGTTTTTGTAGTAATAATAGGGGTAATAAATTATAATAATATCTCAAATGTAATAATTTATATAAAGCTTTTCTGAGTACAAAAAAATGCTTTACAAGGGGGACATGATAAATCAAAAACAACTTTATTAGAGGAAAAACACTAAGGAATTAAATAGATGAAATAGCTGGGGAAAGCAATATTGAAGGTTTGGATGATGGGGGCATGTCTCTGAGTGTTTGGGGAATGCATTCCACAGGGTTGGGGGGGGGCTTGGTGCAGCAAAGTGACATGACCATAACAAAGCACCTCTGTGTTTCTTCCGTGGACATACAGTAACAGCCATTAACAGATTTTACATTTTATTTGGCCATAACCGTTTAGTTAGAAACCATGTCATCTGGTCGGGTCCTTGAATTGCTACTGGTAGTTGGAATGACGTTAGCTCTGATCCATAGTGTTAGAAGGAGGAAAGTAGGCTTTCACATATTTTTTTGTGCTAAAAACGAGGGGCTGCACAGCCTGCACTTCCGTGGGTGTGAGGGGAAAGGATCAAATTAAGTACCATAGAACTCCTCCTGAGTCCTAACTACGCTAAGGACCAGAGCTACTGTTGTTGACGTTAGCTTCCAGGCTAGGCTCGGTGCAACATGTTTCGCATCGAGCCGATACTGGAGGCTTGACGAGGTGCGGTCTTCGGTGATATGCGAATTCTTTATTGAATAATTGCACACAACTGTGCTGTAATCCACGCTATCATCGGATAGCCTTTTAAATCCTATTTCCAATCCACGGGGACAAGCAAAGTGATCTCAGCGGCTTCCCCCGGTCTGGTGAACTGTCTGGTGGTGTTATTGTTCCCCCAATGCTGCTGGGGCATACCATTCTAAAGGGGGGTGGTTTCCACTCCCTGTAACAACAGACACTTCACTCGGTGAACTGGGTGGTGCGCCGGTCCATCTGAAAACTGTCCAGTGACAACGTTCCGCGGTGAAAAAAATAGTGCGATTAAAATGCGTTAATTTTTTTAACGCGTTAATTTTTCTGTAGTTAATTAATCTCAATTAACGCGTTAAAGTCCCGGCCCTAGTAAAAATGTAAGCTCGTTCCACGCACGCACGCACGCACGCACGCACGCACGCACGCACGCACGCACGCACGCAAAAGCAGAAAGAATAATCATAATCATATCCCTGATTTAAAAAAATCAGACCTGTACTGTACTGTACTGTACTGTACTGTACTGTACTGTACTGTACTGTACTGTACTGTACTGTACTGTACTGTACTGTACAAGCCCTCCTCCCTGCCCTGTGTGTGTCTGTGTCTGTGTTAAGGCTGTGCAGCCGTGACACCTGGTGGTGAACAAACGCTAATAACGCTATTTTCGTGCTCGGACACAGCCAGGGACAGACCCAGCAGCCACACACATAGCTGCCTATAGGAGTGGTTGCACCACTCGAAAAAAGCATGGCGGGAGGGAGAGCCCAGAAGAACAATATGAGAGATATTTTCATTCCAGCCTCGTCTAACCCCTCTGAAAGGGAGCAGGAAATGTTTACATGTTTGGTCAATCACATCACATCCTCATCACATCTGGTCTGTGTTAGTTAGTCTGTGAGGAGGACAATGCAGACATACTGGCCCAATGACTCAGAGAATAATGACCACATGGAGCTTCCTTGGACAATGAATGGGTAATAAAAGAGACACTCTAGGGCTCCATTTTCGTCACCGCTAAACCCCTTATCCCTAAACTTCTTTGCCTTTTTTTGAACTATTCAAAAATGTTTTTCAAAATAGTAAAAAAAAGAAGTTTAGGGATAAGGGGTTTAGCGGTGACGAAAATGGAGCCCCTAGGGGCCCTATTTTCGTCCATGCTAAACCCCTTATCCCTAAACTTCACAACTAGGTGAAGAATTTTTATGTTTTTTAAAATAGTAAAAAAAAATATAATAATGAAAAAAGGCAAAGAGGTTTAGGGATAAAGGGTTTAGCACCTGATGAAAATAGGGCCCTAGCAGCCTGTTTTCCAAAATGTATTTGGAAAACACAAAAATCATGGAAACAGAACAGTAAAACAGGTCAGTAAAAACAGAACTGTGTGTGTGTGTGCGTGCGTGCATGCGTGCGTGCGTGTGTGCGTGCGTGCGTGTCATGATTCTGAGACCTATTTACTGTAGGCTTTGTACAGAGTAGACCTCCCTCATTTCATACCGAGCTTTACGGTCCGGTGGGAAAAAGGACACTGTATGAACCAAACAGGGGATAACACAGACTAAACAGGAACCACTTTGTTTGCTCTTCTCTTCCTTTGTCTAATACTCTCTCACACATAAGTATGAATAAACAGAAACACACTTCCAGCTGTCTACAGCCCAGCTAGGCTCATCACAAATAAACACAATCTTGGATGATGACTAAGAGACTATGGTGACATTCACACCAGAAAGCTTTGCTGCGATTAAAACGAATCATGCTGCGCATTGTCAGAAAGTGCACTTTGTTTGGCAGGTGTGAAGGCTCATCCAGTCCCAGACGGCACGACACATGCACGTTATGAGTATAATTTTATCACCATAGATTTCACTGAAGGTGCGTGAAGGCAAACCGCAGCAAATTATATATGCAAGAATCCCAACTTCTCCGCCCATTCGCATCGAGTCTACCGAAGTATTAGGTGGGAATGTGACCTAAGTAACACCAACCATATTTAGTTGCACGCACGCAGACACGCACGTGCACGCGCGTGCACGTGCGTGCACGTGCACACACACACACACACACACCTAAAGGCCCCCTGACACACCAAGCTCAAAAGTGTCGCGTGAGGAAGTATAAATTAAACGTTAATCTCTATGCCGCCGATACTGTGTAGCCCTTTGCTTTGTTATAACTGCACCGTCATGACCATGAAACGGTAGGAAAAACAAGCTTCCACGAGACAGAAGAAAAGGACTCACCATGCCCTCCACTGCCAGCGCCCCGTCGACGGGGGCACACTTGGAGGCGTGCCCGTAGCAGAAGCGCAGTTCCCTCGGACCACCATGTCATAGATGGAGTAGTAGTACTTCTCCTTGATCTCCACCCGAGAGTCCAGGAGGTTGTCGCCCAGCGTGTGGAGCCTGGTGAACTTCACCCGGAGGTTGGTGATCTTAAGCATGTCTGGAGAGATAGATGTGGTTTAGTTGTTGATCGGTGGAGCTTTCAACCTGTATATATGGTCCCAGTCGGGGGCGAGAAGAAACGCTGGATCTCCAAATGTCTACTTTCTTGTGTTTTGTTTTTGACCTGTGCCACCTTAGCTTTGAACCACTTTTAAACATTATTTAAAACACACACACTCACTCACACACTCACACACACACACACACACACACACACACACACACACACACACACACACACACACACACACACACACACACACACACACACACACACACACACAAGGTAGTCGACGAATTGCTTTTTGTCATTAGTATTCAGTCGACGAAATCAACACTAGAAGTCACCGGGACATACTTTGGATTCTGGGGCTGTACGGGTCGTCGATGTAGAACACCGGGTCCAAAACACGGAAAATGACCTGAAACAAGAACACCATGTCAAGTCAGCATACTGACACCTGCATACTCATCCACGTATCCTAAAAAAAGTTACATGAAACTACAATTCGGTAATGACTCCAGGTAACGTTCGCTAAACGTCGAAAACTAACGTATACCATGTCACTGCTCTACTCAGCATACTGACACCTGCATACTCATCCACGTATCCTAAAAAAAGTTACATGAAACTACAATTCGGTAATGACTCCAGGTATAACGTTCGCTAAAACGTTGAAAACGAACGTATATACCTCTCCTTCGGTGGACGGCTCGATGTCGGAGTAGTGCGAATCGCAGATGACGTCGTCCACTTTCTGCATGGGACCCTGGGACACCGAGCGGAAGGCCGACTCGCAGTCGTAGGCCAGGTAACGGTACACCTGCCAGGTCTTCCCGAAGTCAGACGAGCGCTCAATCGCCATGGCAGCTGGTCGGAAGGTCTGACGGGGGGGGGGGGGGGGGAGACAAAACAATACTTCAGTCAGCATCTGTTACCCCATTTTGACCTGAGATCAGATTCTACAAATGTCTTCTACATCCTGACAGTTTTCTGAAAAACCTATGTATCTATGTCCGTCGTTCTTCGATTTTTTGAAAATAGCAGATCTACAAGCTCGTGGCGCGCCACTCGGTGGCGCGCTATGAGCTTGTAGATCTGCTATTTTTCAATAGCTAAAGCATAGCATAATGCTAACACCAAAAGGGGTTCCCGCCCAAAATGAGTTAACTCTTACGGTCCGTTTTCAAATGAACACTAATTTTTGCACCCGAAGAAAATTGCTTTTAGTTACTCCACTGCACCCTCTACCGATATTGCCAAGAGAAACCCCCCATAGACAAGATTTTCCCTTCTCTGGACAAAGAGAAAACTGCAGTAGTCTTTCTAATGACCAAAACCGTCTTTGTATTGGTGAGTAGCGAAAATGTTCTTTTTATTTTAGCAGAAGTATAATAAATATTGTGAAAATAGCCGATCTACAAGCTCACAAGCTTGTAGATCGGCTATTTAAAGAAAAACTAAATGCCTCTTTCATATATTAGACATTTGTGTCAATCTTTGAACAGGTGCTATAGTATAGTGCAATAGGAAATGAATGGTTTGACACAGTGCTGCTGACAGTGCTGCAAGCACAGCCGTTAGTAAGCTAATATAAATGTGTTTGTTTGAGTAAACACAGGTGTTCGTTGACTTCAGTGCCAACTCTGAAGTGTGTGGCACTGCCCCATCATTGCTTATATAATCTATTATAACACAAAATTAGGAGTTTGAGTCAACACAGGTGTTGTTGACATCCACACACACACACTCCCCACTGGCATTTGTCCAGGTGGTACAGCGCAGATGTGGTCTGTCTTGGGGGTTTAAATATCGCTGATCGTCTCGGGAAGACATAAAACATCCATTTGGCCAATACCGTAATTAAACGTGTGCCAGTCAACATGTAGCCTGGAACTCACCTATGCACAGCTGCTAGACATGAGACTAATTAATTAGAGCGACAGAGAGAGAGAGGAGTGTGTGCGTGTATATGTGTGCGTGTGTGTCAATTTAACAAAGGTGCAGACGATCAGAAATCAGCAGAGAGTGAGTCATGTTTGCGCTACTCTATGCTGAATTGAAGTGGACTCGGACGAGTCGGACCCAGACTTTTTTTTTCTCCCTGCAGGAAATAAAAACGTCTGGGTTTCCGAGGCTAGTCAACGTTTGCCCGTGCAGTGTGCACACAGTAAAATACTCACTGTTCATTTATCAATTTGTAACTCAGCGAGTTACAAATGTAGACCCGCTGAGTTTAAAGCTAGTGTAAGTGATTTTCTTTGGTTACAATAAGTGTTTAAAAGTTCTAAATAGTAATAGTACTCATTGCTATAGAGTGTTTGTGCAGTAACAGGAGTCTCCATGTCTCTCCAGCTTTTTATTAAACAGAAAATGCATTTTCAGAACACTGAAAATGAAACTGGGATACCGATTTCATCCAATCAGGATAGAGAACTCTATAATCTAGAAGATGTGTAAGTAATGACACAAAGAAATGAGCAGAACATTTTGAAACTGGAGCACTATAAAAATTAAGCTCATAATTAGCTACTCTCCCCTGATTGGCTGACATTTTCTCACCTATACCTGAAAATGTATTTTCTGCAGCACAGAGTGCTTGTAGAGCTTGTAGATCTGCTATTTTTGAAAAATCTGGTGCGAATATATATTCTTTCAGAGCGAACGTTTTTAACTCAAATCTTTGCTTCTGGGGGGGTCCCTGGAACAACATATTTTGATATGGGGGTCGGAGGCCAATTACATATAATTTGTGGGGGTCCTTGACATGAAAATGTTTGAGAACGACTGAGTATAGAAACATGGGTTTTTCTGTAAAAAGTCAGGATTTAGAAGACATTTCTAGAATCGTCCTCCTCAGCCTCCATCTCCCTTCCACAACTAAAAGCGGTGCTGCTGACACAGATAACAGGTCTGCCAGTACAGTATGTCTGTCTGACTGTCTTGTCTTTGTGGTTCGGTCTTCCCTGCACAGCAGCAGCACATACTGTACTGTACAGTATTTATTGTGTGAATGGATGTTGCACAGCTGTTACACTTCAACGTGAACCTGATGACTTCACTACAGAGTTGAGCCTAGCTGGCGGGATATTCTGTCTGTATACGTGACTTTGTACATTAAATAAATCCTCTGGCAGCTCATACCTCTTGCTGAGTAAAACGATACGACCCAGACGTACAGAGATCATAGCCTAAGACCCGTTTTTTTATTCTCCCCCCCTCCACATTCCACAAACTCACCCACAGCTGTATGTGTGCGTTGTGATTGTGTGTGTGGGAGTAGAGAGAAACAGATAGACAGAGAGTTAGAGAAAGAGACACAAAGTGAGAGAGAGAGAGAGAGACACAAAGTGAGAGAGAGAGAGAGACACAAAGTGAGAGAGAGAAAGAGACACAAAGTGAGAGAGAGAGAGAGACACAAAGTGAGAGAGAGAAAGAGACACAAAGTGAGAGAGAGAGAGAGAGACACAAAGTGAGAGAGAGAAATAGACACAAAGTGAGAGAGAGAGAGAGAGAGACACAAAGTGAGAGAGAGAGAGAGAGAGACACAAAGTGCGAAGCCAGAGAAAGAAAGAGAGTGAGAAAGAATAGACCTCCCAGGGAGAACCGGTCTAATCTGAAGTTGGACCCGGCATCCTCTTACCCCCCACCCCCCCCTGCTGTGGGCCCTCAGGCCCCCCCCCCCCCCCCCCCCCCCCCCCAACCGAGGCTGGACTACTCCAGACTGCTTCAAGTTCTCATTGGTTGGCCCTTACCTTAAAGGTCATGATAAGGTGGGTGAAATTAAACTCTGCCTCCAGGTCCAACTGAATGGTCACATTCTCCTTGCCTGGAAATGAAAGGGAGGCAGGAAGTAGAGAGAGGGTTTAGAGTGTGGGCTTTGTAACAACATGGGACACGTAACGTGTTGTATTCTCATTTTTGCTTTGTTTGTGCAGTTAACTTTCTGTTTGCCGCAACTTGTTGCTGCTGCACACCTTTTACGTTTTAACCGATTTTGGGGCGGGAACCCCTTTTGGTGTTAGCATTATGTTATGCTTTAGCTATTGAAAAATAGCAGATCTACAAGCTCATAGCGCGCCACCGAGTGGCGCGCTAGATCTTGTAGGTCTGCTATTTTTGAAAATTCGTAAAAATGCGGCACAAATCTTTGAATATATATTCTTTCAGGCGACTTTTCTTTTTTTTTTTCTTTTTTTTACGTCATGTCAAAATGGGTTAACTCTTTTACTTTGTTACTCTAAATCAGATGCATTGCCTAAAATGATAACTTTAACAATATTCCAATAGTTAAATGAACACTACAGATTTAACGGTGCAGGACAACATGAGGAAAGAGGGCAAACAGAAAGAAACAAGAGAGATGAAAGACAAGTATAGAACATAATTATGGGAGAGAGAGATGGAGAGATGGAGAGAGAGATAGAGAGAGAGAGAGAGAGAGAGAGAGAGAGAGAGAGAGAGAGAGACATTTCAAGAGATAATGTGCTCTTAAAAAGTGGGACATGGTCAAAAGGGAGAGGAAGAGAAGAGGGAGAAACGAAAACATCAACAGCGAGCTGGATTTTCACCAGGCCAAGAAAAACAAGCGAGATACATCAGTTATCCTCCACTCCTGACCGCTTCACTATCCCTGCTGCAATGTAAACTGAAATTATCAAGGACTAAGTCATTATTTAAAATAAAATAATAATAAAAATGTATTGGATAGATAGATAGATAGAATAGATAGATAGATAGATAGATAGATAGATAGATAGATAGATAGATAGATAGATGGATAGATGGATAGATGGATAGATAGATAGATAGATAGATAGATAGATAGATAGATAGATAGATAGATAGATAGATGGATGGATGATAGATTTCTCAGCTTGACTCTTTCTGCTCCTATGTTCCAGATTGCAATGCATGTTGGTTGGCAGGGCTTTTACGCAGCTGTTAACAAATGAGCCATCAAATCTCTTCGGAAGTCTCAATGCTCATTTCAAACATCGTTAAGTTTCCGCGTCGAAAGAAAGGCTAATTACGACAAAAGAGCCCGCTGTGCGCGCGCAGGGCTAATGTTCCATGGTGGGATTATATTGGTGTTATATATCCTTGAATGAACTTTTAATTCCCACAGTAGTGAGGAAGACGTTCAGTCTGTCGGAGTTATACGTTCCACATGAAAAACCTCAATTTCCAGTTGCCTTTGAAGCCCCAACCCACACCAAAGGGTCGGGTCGGGACAAAACGGTTGTAAGGTAAACCACACCACTGCAAATCCTTGCAACTCAATGAGTTGCATTGGTGTGGTTTACCTGAAAAAAACGTTTCGTCCCAACCCGACCCTTTGGTGTGGTTTGGGCTTTGACTGTACAGAATTGGTGTATCTACTACTAGGTCAGAGTTGGAAACGGTTCTACTGCAATAGTATTAAGCTCTCCGTGAATGAATGAAACATTCCTCTCCTCTATTCCTCATGTCTGTCTGGCAGCTAGTCCACTGAGAATTAACATCGCTCCCGTTCTTCCGGAGGAATCTCCCCAGGCAGCGCTCTTTCCTACCCCCCCACCCATCCCCCAAAATAATAAAGACCTCTCGAATGAATTACTGGAAGGCAAGTCACCCTGGATTAATGTTTTTTGGGTTAGAAAAACAAAACAACTTCAAATTCATGTCTCTCTCTCTCTCTCTCTCTCTCAGTATGGCTCATATATTTGATTCCAATGTCTTTATTGGATTCAGTGTATCCGGTTTGATCCAGAAACAGAAACGTTATTGTATACACATAAAACATACATGTAAAATTAAACATTCATGTCTTTGAAGTAAGTATGTGACATGTATTTCCAAACCAGCATGACACTGCGAAATCCACGAGCATTCATAAATACTCTTGAGAGACCCTGACACCAAACTGCATTAATAATGTTAATAATAGTGTTTTCCAGGGGTTTTACAAGCCCAGCTACATCCTGACATCATAAAGGTAATCATTCCCAAAGGGTCAGCCCCTATAATTCCAGCGTTCACAGCCAGGTCACGGTGTCTAGCTGGTCAACCATTGCTGGGCGTTCCCTTTGATGTTATCTGTCCTCCTATTAGGATCTTTGGTTACGGGCCAAGCAATAGGAGAAGCGAGAGAGAGAGAGAACATGAAGAGGAGTGACATTTGATGGACCCGGCCTGGGAACGCAAACTGTGTCACCTTAAGAGCTTTGAACCACTTTTAACCATTATTTAAAACTTTAGCTGTTGAAAAATAGCAGATCCACAAGCTCATAGCGCGGCACTCGGTGCCGTGCTACGAGCTTGTGAAAAATCGTGAGACTGTGGCGCAAATCTTTCAATATATATTCTTTCACAGCAATCGTTTTTTAACTCATATATTTGTTTCGGGGGGTGGGGGGGGGGGGGGGGCTGGAACAACATATTTTCAGATGGGGGGGTCCACGGCTATAAATACAGATAGTTCTAGGGGTCCTTGACATGGAAAAAGTGTGAGAATCACTGACATAGAAACATACGGTTTTTCAGAAAACTGTCATGATCGATTTAGATTAGAAGAACATTTTGTCAAGGACCCCCAAAAATATATGTAATTGGCCGCCGACCCCCATCTGAAAACATGTTGTTCCAGGGATCCCTCCAGAAGCAAAGATTTGAGTTAAAAAAGTTGGCTCTGAAAGAATATATAAGATTTGCTCCACATTTTCAAGATAAAGCATAACATAATGAAAGGGGTTCCCGCCCAGAATGGGTTAATGGGTGAAATCTAGATGGTCGTTTTCTTTGCGTTCCCTTCCCGCCACGCCGCCACCACAACCAGGACGTTTCCTACCGTTCTCTGACTGCCACCAGGTCTTCAGGCGGTTGGGGCCATAGATGGTGACCACGTTCTCGATCCGGTGGCCACTGCTTTCGTCCAGGCGCTCGCCACGGTTTTCCCGGGAGTCACACATGAAGCATTTCTTCTCCTCCTGCAGGGTTAGGGTGAACGGGGGGGAGGGGGGCAGAGACAGGGAGAGAGGACGGGGAAAGAGAAGGGACTATTGTCAAGAGAAATTCCTCTGATGCCGTGCTGATTTCTTCCAGTGAATGGAAGACGAGGAGAGGAGATAAGGATTGGACTTTGAGGAGCTCATTCATGCATGGATGGGAGTCTCTTCTTGACTTTGACAGTAACTCTTAAATGAATCACATTGTATTCTTCCCCTAGACTATATACACAGAACAACATAGGCCTATATTTAACGTGTGTGTGTGTGTGTGTGTGTGTGTGTGTGTGTGTGTGTGTGTGTGTGTGTGTGTGTGTGTGTGTGTGTGTGTGTGTGTGTGTGTGTTTGTGTGTGTGTGTGTGTGTGTGTGTGTGTGTGTGTGTGTGTGTGTGTGTGTGTGTGTGTGTGTGTGTGTGTGTGTGTGTGTGTGTGTGTGTACGCGTGTGAGTGGGTGTGCTTACAAAATGTGTGTGTGTGTGTATGTGTGTGTGTGTGTGCGTGCGCACACACACGCACACAAAATGCAAAGCCAAAAATGCAAAGCCCCATTTTCAGCAGTTATTTATTTTGTGTCCTAATGATAAACTGCTGATTCAATTCTAATTGGTTATTTCATTGATAAACCATTACCTGAAATCTGAATTACACCCGAATTATTCTGTTCAACAAATAAATGAATTGTCTTTCCTTGGGTTGAAACTAAGTGAGTGTCATTCTTGCTGCACTATTTAACTTCCCTTTTCTACACCCACATTTTAACCCGGTTTCCTGAGCAATTGTGCTGACATTTTTACCATTGAGCTAATAGAGCCAGGCTGCTTGCTCAGGGGATACGTTGAATCTTATGGAGGCATAAAGCTGCCAAAATTCAATTGAAATGGCAAATACAAAAAGTCAATTGAAATAAGATAAATGCTTTTTCATTTTCACGTCATTAATGCATTTCTTGGGACAAAAATAAATCTAAAATGCAATAGCATTATTTACATTTAATCTACAGATGTGCTCATTCTATGACACAATTCAAATTATAAATAAAATATCATTTGAATTTAAAATTAAAAAAAAATGCCAGCAAATTAGTGGGCAATAATTAAAATTAAAATGCAATTTAGACAATTCAAATGAAATAAGATAAATGCTTTTTAACCTTCAGATAATGAACACATTTAAGTGAAAATATAATGCAATAGCATTTACATTTCATCTCCAGGTGTGCTCCAGGGGTGGCGGTGGCTCAGGGGTAGAGTGGCTGCCAGTTCGAACCCGGGCTCCCCCAGAGTTAGTGTCGAAGTGTCCTTGAGCAAGACACTGAACCCCTAATTGCTCCTGATGTGCTGGTTGGTGCCTTGCATGGTTTCCGCTGCCATCGGTGTATGAATATGTGTGTGTGAATGGGTGAATGTAATGCACATCTATGTAAAGCGCCTTGGATAAAGGCCCTATATAAATGCACCATTTACCATTTTTGCTCATTCTATGACAGAATGAAAAAGCAAAAGCAAATAACATTGCATTTTAATTTTCAAATTAAATTAATTAAAAGGGGGGAGGGGCCGCCTCGCGACGCGAGAGAGAAAAGGAGATAGAGAAGAGAGGCAGTCGGCAGAGAGAGAGAGGGGGGCGGGTGGGGAGAGAGAGAGAGAGAGAGAGAGAGAGAGAGAGAGAGAGAGGAACAAAAAGATCCACTGTTATCCTACACTAGGAGTGCTGTCATGATTTAATGTTTTTCTTTTCTTTGGGCAAGGCATCATTTCTACAACAGAATAAACATGGGAAGAATTTATATTTTATGTTTAATCTTAAAACATAGCATTCAAAAACTCAACTAGTACAACTGTTAAAGGATTTGTATTTGCACATTTCTCGGTATTGACATTACAAATGGACTGGATGTTATGGCCCAATTTATAATCTGCAAGAGGCACTAATTGCAATTTTTGCACTAATTTGGTTAAATGGTATTATTCCAAAGGTGGATTATCATTCACCATCATACTAGCTACAGTATCATGTTCTCTTGCAGTTTAAGCAAACTATTATAGACAGGTAAAGGTTTGAGAACCACTGGCCTAATGCATTTAAAATAGGGGTGTTTTCCAACCCCCCACACAGAAAGGAAATATATGAACATACGGTATATATGTGCATATAAGTGGATTTATAGGACATATACTGTGATTCCTTGTTCTGTTGAGAGAATCTTAATACAACTATTTAGTCTATTTAAAAGTAGGAAAGATAGCATAAACCTTTTAGTTGTCAATGTGTGACCACCTTCCTATTTTCCTAGTTTGAGAACCTCTGGCCTACACAAAGTCTTGTTTACATGGTTAAATACTGAGTTTATGGTATTTGCCCAGTGCCACGGACCCCCTTGTGGCTGAACTGTCAAATTGAAAACTATTTAGTGATTTGTCATTTGTTTCCAATGGTTGGGATTATAATTTATAAAACTACAGAAATGAGTGGGGATGAATGTATGTATGTGAATATATATCGATATATAACATATTGAGTAATGCATATATTGGGGGTGTAATGGTTGGGATTAGAATTTAAGCCAGGAAAATGGATTGTAATATAAATAAATAGTGGGTAATAAATATTGTGTGTGTGTCCACCACGGTGACTGTGCCAACCAACTAATGCCCCCCATGCCAACCACAAGGGAGGTGAAGCCATTAGTCTAAATATAAAAAATCGTTAAAACAGGCCAAATCAACGTTAAAAAGGCCACATTTTTGCAGTTTATACCGATGTCTATGTCGCAGCATCGGCCATCTCCCTGGAATGCTATTAGGCTTTTTTTTATGATCTTAGGGTCATCCAAATAACATATTAAAAATCACACCCGTGTGAACTGAGTGGTGCAACCCTCTCTCTCTCTGTGTGTCTCTCATTAGCAGGCAACAGTGCAGCACTATCTCTCTCTCTCTCTGTTTCTGGCACAACAGCACCACTTTTGGTACTCATTGGTACTGGTGCTCATAGTCACATAGGTAGGTGAACGGACACATGAACACATAGGTAGGTTAACACGGACATTGCTGTTCCTTGGAGTGGTTGCACCACTCAAAAATGGTGAATTATATAAATTTTGGATCACAGTAAATTCAGGGTTTGAAAGTTGGGTATCATTAACATCCTACATAAGGCGAAAATGTCTAACTTTAATTATGCTTTAAGTTGCATGTAATGTGTCAAACTAGGGGTTATTCATGATTCAGAATCCATTGCAAGCATTAGTTTTCTCCTTGGGCTAAAACGGCCATAGCCATCATCACAAATGTGATGAGGTCAGCACATTTGGGCATATTGGGCACATTAAGGATAAGTGGCTGTGGCCGTTTTTAGCCCAAGGAGTGTTTTTTGTGCAAAACTAATGCTTGTAATGGATTCAGAATCATGAATAACCCCTAGTTTGACACGTTAAATGCTACTTAAAGCTGTTAAAGGACCACTTCACCACTTTTCAACCTATCTTCATATAATAGGTCCTCACTAATAATCATGATAAAATGGCACGATTTTTTTCTACTCAAGTCTGTGTCTCATAGGAGGGCTGTGGGCAGTTTAGAAACCGTCCTCCAGTGATATCATCATTAGGCAGATTTTTTATTTAATTTGTTTCATTATCGTGAGAACGATGGCTTCCATTTTCGCATTGCAACTCTTCAGGACTAGAAAGCCTGCAGTTTCTATTAGCTTGTATTCCCCATCGATGATGTCACTGGAGGACGGTTTCTGAACTGCCCACAGACGTCCTATAGAGACATGCAGACTGAGTAGAAATAAATTGCGCCATTTTTTCATGATCATTAGTGAGGACCTATTATATTAAGATAGGTTGAAAAGTGGTGAAGTGGTCCTTTAATGATACCCAACCTTCAACCCCTGAAATTACCATGATCCTTTCCAAAATGTATATAATTCACAATTTTTGAGTGGTGTAAACCACTCCTACAACTGGCTTTTTTGAGTGGTGTAAACCACTCCTACAACTGGCTTTGTTAGTTTATGTGTCTGTCTGTTCGTACCAAAAAATGAGCATGGTTGCTATGGTCACCCAGTTCACACAGGTCTTCATTGTCTACGTGTCTGTTCGTACCAAAAAATGAGCATGGTTGATGCTGATTGGTTGATACTGATTTCATTACGTCAGACATTACCTCAGACCACAGCTGATCAGGCTATATAATACACCACTCAGTTCACACGGGTGTGATTTTTAATATGTTATTTGGATGACCCTAAGGATTATAAAAAACGCTTTTTAGCTTAGATTGATATGCATCTAGATATGCATCAAGAGAAAAAAAGAGACCTCTGTCGTACCCTGCTGACAGAAGAGATGGCAGACTGCATTGTGCAGCTACACTGTTTTACAGGCTGTGATGCCAACTCTGGTTTCTATGGCAAAGGGAAATCATCAGTGTATGACAAGGTAGCAAAGAGCACTGTGGCACGGCAGAAGCTTTCAAGGTGTGGAGATAGCCTTGACCTTGAGAAGGAGGTAGAACTTCATATAGAACTGCATAAACAAGACAGGTGACCTATGGAGACAAGAAGCCCGTGCTGCCAAGTGGAAGACAATGACAAAAAAGAATGTATCTATCTCCCTCCAGATGCAGATAGCCTACGCCAACACTGCATCCGCACCAACTGCTTGGCGTATATCTAGTGCTCCACCCCACAATGAAGCACCACCCATGGACACTTGGACATGGTTGGGAGTTAGTGGGTGGTCGCTGTTGTCCTGTCCGCCACATGCGGCCTGCTCTCCCAACACACCTACCTGCACCAGGCCCAGTTGAAAAGGACAAGGAAGTTGAGAGTGAGGAGGAGGATGATGCACAGAAGAGGAGGGTGGAGTCATCTGAATCTGATGATTCAGAAACCAGTGACACAAATGCTCTGACACATGTGTTTTGTGTCTGTAAAAAATTCAAACCCCAAATAAATTACTTTCCTATTCAAAAGTTGTACGTCACTTTCAGATGATACGTGGCGTGCCGCCAAGCATAAGCGTTCCACTGGCGCAACAGAAACAGCAACCGGTAATCACAACATGGCACTCGGTGCCGCGCTATGAGCTTGTAGATCTGCTATTTTTCAATAGCTAAAGTATAACATAATTCTTAAAACACCAAAAGGGGTTCCCGCCCGTCACTACACCATTGGTTCTCAAAGTTGGGGTCTCAGCTAGTCCTTAGAAGGGTAGAAACTAAAATCAGCCAGAGAATGTATCATTCATATACTGTACAGTACTATGCTGCGTGAATAAACATACAATTTGATAGCATACAGTAGATCACCCAGGTTTTATGGTTTTTCAATCCCCACACGTGTATGTATAAGTGTTGTAACACTTAAAATGCAGAATATGAAATTGTAACAGTAATATCGTATATCGTATCGATATCGCAATATTTGGCATAAATACAGAGATATGAAATTTTCTGTCTATACTCTATGGCTCTGTTGTAATCCAAACGTACATGCGTGTGGGTATAGGGATAGGGTGGCCTGGCTGGGTGTATGTCTTGACTACCGCGGCCTGAATGATTCAGCCCTGCAGCCCTGGTGTGAGATATGATCTGGACAACAGATGTCAATATGAAGTTGAGGATAACATTGACCACTTCTGTGTCTTAGTCATACTTCTCTCTCCTTTCTTTCGTAATCTTTTTTGTCATCAGACGGACAGCTTGGTCATATACTTCTCTCTTTGTTGACGTTTTGTTAACTCATCCTCCTGCCGTTAACCCAGTGGTGGAAAGTAACTAAGTACATTTACTCAAATACTGTACTTAAGTACAATTTTGAGGTATTTGTACTTTACTACATCTCAGAGCCAACATTTGTTCTTTTACTCCACTACAATTATTTGAAAACTTTAGTTACTAGTTAATTTGGAGATTTACATTTTGATTAGAAAAACATACATTACTGTAACCACTTCAACCCTATATACATTTCGACCATTTGAAAATAGCTGATCTACAAGCTCACAATGCGTCGCGATGCGATGCATTGTGTGCGACCTCTCTTTTCTATTCAAATATGAATATAAACTGGAAAGGTTGCAATTTTGAAAAAGTGCAAAGTGTGGTTGCCGCAGTCGCTTACATAGGCCCCTCCCACTAATATTGCCAGCCAATTACAATGTCGCGTCACCCCTGTGATCATGTGTAAGTAATTCGAGGGGATTTATGCCCCTAAAAATCATGTTTTTTGTGACAAACGGTTAAAAATTTCGCATTTGTGGCACCCCCTATCGATGAAAATGGAATTGCTTTTGGCTTTTGGTTGATTAAACCACCCACGACATTTGATTCAAATTTGGAGTTGATTGGACGTTTGGTTCGTGATTTGTGGCATTCTTTGTAAAATAGGCCCCTCCCACTAACTTCGGAAGCCGATTACGGCCGAACGATACGCACTATCAAAATTCCGCCTGTGGTGTTTTCATCGGAACAGTCCAGAGATCATGTGTACCAATTATTGTGAGATTTGGGCAAAATATGTAGGAGGAGAAGCAAAAAGTGTGTTTTGGAGAAAATTCAAAATGGCGGAAAATCTATCATGACGCAAATGGGTGTGGCCTATATGGTGAGATGCGTCATGACCCAAGAAAGCCAGGGACAAAATAATTTTGATTTTACGACCTACGGTTCAAGAGTTATAAGCCAAAACGTAAAGTGGGCTGTTATAGCGCCACCATGAGGCCGACCGATAACATTATAAGTTGATTAATTTTAGTAATTATTATGAACCTACCCTCCAAGTTTTGTAACTATAGTGATTACAGTCTCTGAGGAAAAAATACTTGAATGTGAGAAAATGCAATCGCATTTTCCCATTCATGTCAATGGGGAAAAAAACATTTCTCTTAAACAAATACAAGCACATCCTTCCCGATGAAACCGGTCAATTTGAGATATGGCTCAAGTGCGTACAGTCAAAACTGTGGGAGGAGTAGCGAATTAAAAAAAAGACTAATCCAGTGGAATAATATGCATGAATAAAGTGTTCCAATTACAATATCCCCTTTGGGCAACCACACTAAGGAATGGCAGCTAGGCCAAATATTATTCATGCATTTTGGCTATGTGCAACAATGCACAATAAAAAAATGCATGCTTTCATTTGTGTAGCTCTACAACAGAGCCATGACAGCAATGGCACAATATATATATAGGAAGTAGCAGGGGGTGCACGGCCAAAAATAAGTTTGGGAACCGTTGCGGTACAGTAAGCGGTTCCCAAACTGCAAAATTAATGACATTGAGTAAATACAAGTTTGAATTTACTGGCATTAATTATACCAGTAAGACGCCTGGCGAGAAGTCGTACGCTACAGTACAGTACAGTACAGTACACTAACTTTAATGACACCACATCGAAAATTACACATTTCCAAATGCTTTTGTGTAAAACGACCTTTATTTGGAAATGTTTTCTTCACATCTTGCCACACTAATTGAAACCCCTGCACCTGTTTGCCTTTGTCTGCCTTCTCCTGCCAAACCACACCGTTTGCACCCATGTCACCATGCACAACACCTACAGCATGCCTGTCCAGACAGAACACACTACCTTGCATCCATGCAACTGTCACATTTACAGTACAATACCCATTTCTATGAAAACCACATTCTGGCACAACACCACCTGCCTGTTTGCTGCGACGTCAAAATCGTCACCACTTTACAGAACGCATCTACACCAGAGCCATAGAGTAAGACAGAGTTATGACAACTCCGTTCACTTTATAGGACCAGTCCAATGGCGGCTCTTCTACATACACTTCTACTGGCAAATACTGACAAAGGCCTGAACCGGAAGTTGGCGGAATGCATTGCAGTCTAATGAGTCTATGGCCTTTACAGTCACACACGCATGAACATGAATCACGCGACTTCCAACCTCACAATGTCCTAACTCTGTCTTACTCTATGGCTCTGCTCCACACAAGCTCATACCAGCGCATCCAACCTATGCCCCTCCCCCTTCTGGTGGCTGACTGAGCCAGACACTCCACCACTTAGTAACGCAGCGCACATCGACAAACACCACGTAGTGTTGACTACACTAATAAGGACCCATGCCGGCCACTTAACACGCCGCCAATAATTACTCCCTACAACAAACATGACACGAAGAAAACGACCATCACTTTCTAGCAGCCGTGATGCCAAGCTGATATCTGCCCAAATTGTGCTGAGCGCCAGTCGCCTGTCACCAGTCGCCTGTCGCCAGTGTGTGAGGGCCGCACAGCGACCTGAACGTCTAGTCCACATAATTGTGGGTGTCCTTGTTATCAACTGTATGCTAATCATTTTTATTACATGGCATTGGCTTGGTTGAATGCTTGATTCCGATTGGTCAATCGCTGAATTCAGCGGTGAGTTATGTGTTGATGACAGACCTCTGCCTAATCAAGCTCTACCTACACACCCTCCGCCAACCTAGTCCCCATATATGGGGGACATGGGGAGAGCAACAGACTTGAACTCATGCTTCCTTCATGCCTGAGTGTCCAAGTTGCTCCTTTACACCTGACAGGGGGGAGTTTCCCTGGTTGGTTCCAACCAGTTCCTTTCCCCTCCATCAGGCGCCCCGGCTGGCCAGGGGGAGGCTTATGTTAACTATTAACAAATATACTTAAAACTCATGTTGGTAAATGAGGAATAGTTGTAACGTATACCAATTACCTTTTACGGATCGGAAATGGGTGGTACAGAAATTACTTTTGGAAATAATATCACATTTTTGTACCTCAACCTTGTTCCATCCATAGCTTTTCTGGATGCTATATTTTACAAAATAAATACCGCAGATGAAACAGGGAACCTTTTTTTGAATTCAATATATCAATAAAGAAGTGCAAAAGCCCTTGTAGGCTACATAATATGTAATTATGTCTCAGGCATTTCTGATGAGCATTACTTAGCTACACAGAACAGAACACAATGAACAGTAGCATTGTCGCGTGTCCCAGTGTGTTTTTCCCCTTCAGCTCCTCTCCCACCCTGTTTACCTAGAGTGGAATCGCATGCGAGTGCCAGCTGTGCCTGGTTGGCTAGCAAGCTCCAGAGACTTAAAGGACAACTTTAGTTTTTTTCATGTTTTAGGTTGTTATTAGAGAAAGTAAAAGGTGAGTGTATTTTTTTTTTAATTAATTTGCTACTTTCTTTCGTTTTAGGGATTTTAGCTGTTTTTGACAGGGGGGCATTCAAGCATAGGGGTAAATATGTATTTCTTTACTAAATGTTATAGCGATGTATTATTTTATTATTTACTATAGTCCTACTAGACCAAGAAATTACATCTGGCCACAAAAGATGTAGGCGCGTGCGAGTGCACGTGCGTGCAATCACTGGTCACTGAGCATCATGAATGTACTGAAAGACCCACCCACCTCAGACATCAGCAACATTATGATGTCACTGAGCATCAGGAAGGTACTGAAAGACCCGCCCACCTCAGACATCAGTAAGATTATGATGTCACTGAGCATCAGGAAGGTACTGAAAGACCCGCCCACCTCAGACATCAGTAAGATTATGATGTCACTGAGCATCAGGAAGGTACTGAAAGACCCGCCCACCTCAGACATCAGCAACATTATGATGTCACTGATCATCATGAAGGTACTGAAAGACCCGCCCACCTCAGACATCAGTAAGATTATGATGTCACTGAGCATCATGAAGGTACTGAAAGACCCGCCCACCTCAGACAACAGCAACATTATGACACTTTATTGTCTGGGTGAAAAAAAAGTTTTTAGTGTTTTAGGGGTAAAGAAAAAAGAAAAAACATTCCCCAAAAAAGCAAATTTCTTCATGAAAAAAATGAAAAAATAAATAAATTAGAAAACAAATATTTAAGAAGTAGTGAAATTAGCCGATCTACAAGCTCACAACACGGCGCGAAGCACCACGGTGTGAGCTTGCAGATTGATGAAGTATAAGCCGTTAATTTACGAAAACACACGAAAACGAAGGAAATAAAGTTTGAATATTGAGATAAGAGGTTCATGCCAGACAGCAAAAAACTAAATCCTAACAGTTTTTAGAAAAAGCTATGTTGCTAAATCTGAAGCTAAAGTCTAAAATGACACTGATGCTGTCCAGGTCTGAATGGGTTAATGCATGTGATGTCCCATTATGAACAGCAAGGATTGGTCATCCTGCTACAGTCCTGTTGAACTGTAAAATGGACATTCTGCTTACATTTGAATCACGCTCAGATTATCATTTCCTTTTGTATTGGTACTTTTTTCTTTAGTCCGGTTCTTTTATAAGTCAACATTCTGAACTGTAAAATCACAACCGTAATCCCTAACTGTACTCTAAGGACAAACATGTTTGTTTGGAAGGCATTTTCAGCCTCTTTCTGTACACCTGTAATATGTTAAATAAAATCTCCAGCATGCATTTGTGTAGGAAAGTATTTTTATTTCCCACGAGGACAACAGATAATAAATGAATTCGGGCACCCCTTACCCCTTATCCCTACATTTATTTGCCATTTTTTTTACTATCACTATTTTTTTAACTAGCCAATCTACATCGACACGTTGTTAGCTTGTTGATCGGCTATTTGTACTATTTGAAAATGTTTGAAAATAGTAAAAAATTGTAAATAAGTTTAGGGATAAGGGTGGCGCAAGATATAGGGCCATGTGTGTAAAATGTAGAAGGCTCCAGCAGTAAAAGACTATTCTCTGTTGAAGAGCCAGCCTGATGCAAACAGTTGAACTACATACATACTAGATTCATCTTCTTGTGTATTACTGCCACCCTGTGTTCAAAGGGCATATCACTTTTTTAAATCTTTATTTATGGTTTATTTCACATTATCATGAGAACATCATTTGGCCGTGCTGTCCTCAATCTCAATCTAACTAACCTTGCATCTGCAGGATAGAGGGTTCAGGTTTTGGATTGAGTAAAACATTCTTTTGTTCAGAGTGAAACATTCTTCAAACTTTGACTTAGGCGGAAGATGTGGGAACGAAGGGAGTTGTATTGCGAGGCTACAAATTTGGTGAAATTAGAGTTGGGTATTGTAATTATCTGTGAGTGTAGAAAAGGCAGCAAAAGTATTATCCACAAAGAGGTCACCCAGAAAGTTCAGACCATTTCTCCTCCAGAGCTGGAATGCAAAGTCGGACTGTGAAGCAGGGAAGAGATAGTTGGAGACTAATGGAAAGAGATCGCTTATTGGATTGAGGTTCACATGTTTCTTAAATTGAAACGAAACTTTAGCATAGGCTAAAATAGCAGGACCCAACCCACCAAAAGAAAAGACAAAACCTGCGTCTTATAAAAGGAAATAATAATTTATTTAAAAATGTATATTTTTAATTTCCTGAAAAATGAACTTTTTGGAGTTGGGTGGTTTCTTCCCAACAGCAATGATATTTAACAGCTTCTAAGAGCTTATCGTCCCTGTCGGATGGATGTCTAACTGCTAAGAGCTTATCGTCCCTGTCGGATGGATGTCTAAGAGCTTATCGTCCCTGTCGGATGGATGTCCTTCTAAGAGCTTATCGTCCCTGTCGGATGGATGTCTAAATGCTAAGAGCTTATCGTCCCTGTCGGATGGATGTCTAACTGCTAAGAGCTTATCGTCCCTGTCGGATGGATGTCTAACTGCTAAGAGCTTATCGTCCCTGTCGGATGGATGTCTAACTGCTAAGAGCTTATCGTCCCTGTCGGATGGATGTCTAACTGCTAAGAGCTTATCGTCCCTGTCGGATGGATGTCTAACTGCTAAGAGCTTATCGTCCCTGTCGGATGGATGTCCTTCTAAGAGCTTATCGTCCCTGTCGGATGGATGTCCTTCTAAGAGCTTATCGTCCCTGTCGGATGGATGTCTAACTGCTAAGAGCTTATCGTCCCTGTCGGATGGATGTCCGAAACTGTTCTTTTTCAACGATTCAAATTCCAAAGTAGCAAAAGTAGCAGATCTACAAGCTCGAAACGCATCGCTTTGCACCACATTTCGAGCTTAATTGTAGATGTGCTACTTTTTATGCTTTTGTGTCACTCTGTAGTACAATATGATCAAGTAGGGCGTTAATTCACGGAAAGAAAAATAGGTTTAAATATGGAGACAAGAGGTTTCTGCCCGACAGAAACGATAACCCAGAGTCAGGCTGTAAAACTTTGAGTCACTAGTGTTCCGGATAGCGTACTGGTGCATGCATGTAAACATAGCCTAGTGACTGACTAGCCACATTTAGCTTCACGGCGAGGGAGAATGTGTAGTATGGAGCTGTGTAGTATTGTCAATGTATTGTGTGATCTGTCTATGTATTGTGCATTTATTGTGTTGTGATTTCTTTGTATCCTGAATTCCTGATGGTTGCTTGGTACAAAATGAACGTCCGCAAGCCGGGCAAATTAAGCATCCATCCATCCATCCATCCATCCATCCATCCATCCATCCATCATTGTAACGAGGAAGTAGCTCTGAACATACTACTAGCAATCAGTTCATTCATTGTGCATTAGTATGACTTCTCTCAAAGGCTACAATTAATATATCAAGTTTAACCACATTACACAACTCGTCCAGTCTGTTTAAAACAATGGGGACATTACATTTGTACAGTTTCAACCAGAAGATCAATCAATTCATTATGTTAGGCCCTACTTTTAACATCATGGGACATATGCCTGACTTTACAGTAAGCTTCTAACATCATGATGGGTCATTATAATATTTTTGTAGAAAAAATGCTGCTATTTGTCCCAAGGTGACTGCAAAAGATTGCTGCCTTTTGTTTCAAAAGGGTTTTTATAGCCTGTATAAAATATACAATGTATATATTATATACATTTTACAGGGTATATACATTTTACGACACAATGTGACATTTACACAATGCTGTACCCACTCCAACATACCCCATTTTCAACTGTTTTTTATTATATTTTGACACTTGCTTTGGCCATGTAAACGTATGCTTTCTCATGCCAATAAATCTCATTTGAATTTAATTGGGCAAAAATAATAATACACGATTTGTATGCTATGAAGCATCTTTCATGACAGCAGCCTAGATTGCATTAAATTGAAAAAGACCAACCACATGATCCTGCAACACTATCTATGTCTTTAGAGAACACTCTGACAACATCCCCTTCCTCAACGCTCCACTAGGAAGCAAAGAACAGTCATCAATGGCAGCAAACATTATGAAATGAATCACTATTCACTGCCCACTTCACTCTCAGAAGGGAGTATCACAACTCTTCAATGTGGTTAGTGAGACCAAACACTTTAGAAACTCATCTCTCGGCCTGGGCCGGCCTAGCGGTCCAGGTCCAGCCTGACAGCGTGTCGCGGGTTCGAGTCCCGATCCTGACGACCTGCTGTGTGTGTCCCCCTCCATCTCTCTCCCAGTTTCCTGTCAACCTACTGTCATCTATAGGCAAAAAAAATATATATATATATCTTAAAAAAATTCTCAAGCTGAAAACTATAGAAATGATCCCTGAAAGTATAGTAACATGATTTGTCCCCACAAGTACAGGACTTGTGAACAAGCAGACCCCATCTCAGTGCTGTGCATAACATGTGTAATGTGATGCCTCTTGAACTGTGACTGGTAGCCTATTCCATCATGCTCTCTGTAAGAGGAGCTGTGTAGTATTGTCAATGTATGGTGTGATCTGTCTCTGTATTGTGTTCTGATTTATTTGTATCCTGAAATCTGTCTGTCTGTCTGTCTGTCTGTCTGTCTGTCTGTCTGTCTGTCTGTCTGTCTGTCTGTCTGTCTGTCTGTCTGTCTGTCTGTCTGTCTGTCTGTCTGTCTGTCTGTCTGTCTGTCTGTCTGTCTGTCTGTCTGTCTGTCTGTCTGTTTTGCTGCTACAGCTAGGGGGTGCCAAAGGCTTAAGATTTGAGGCCAGAATCCAAGCAGCTCAAAGAAGTAAATGTTGATATTGAATGGCTCATGTGCCTTTTGAAACGAGATGAGCTGACCAGTGTGAAATCACCAATCCCTGTCTAGCTGCTCCAGATCAGATTTAGAGTCTCCTTTTCTGTGTTAGGTCAGCCAACTCTTATGACCTAATAATAATAACAACAACAACAACAACAACAACAACATCAATAACAATAACAATAACAATAATATAAATGTACTTAGTCTAAGTGTCACGAACCGTCCCACTTGAATACAATTAAACAAATATAATGTTTTTACTACAAAATAATGCAAGTCTTAATTATTGATGTATTGACATATTTGTAATGAAATCATGTCAACTGGAGAGGAGGCATATATGAAAAAGCAATACAATCTAACTAATTCAGATGCGTCTCCGCTCGTCTAAACCGCTGGTAATATTGAAAGGCAATGAACAGCATCACAGCAAGGAAAGGACAAGACTCACAAGAGCAGGGACGTGCAGAGTGTTAGAGGGGCAGGGGCTAAAATCCCGTAAGGGGGCACTTTTGGATAGCGAAAATATTTTCGCTATCGAGAGCTATTGAGAGCTATTGAGAGCTTGTAGATCAGCTATTTTCGGGGCACAACCCAGCACTCTTTAGCTAGTGGAGATGCGGTGTAACGACATGGATTTCAAAAGCAATTCTCCTGAATGCTGCCTTCCGGCATGGCATGGAAAGGAGTGCCATTTGCATTTCTTTCACCATAGTAAATGCTGCATTCCTGGCCTGGAAAGGGCGCTTGTTTTACAGACGGGTAAAAGGGCAGGGGCTGCGGAGCCCCCTTTGATGTCTATGTGTGCAGTGCACCTCCCTGCACAAGACTAATATGACCCACAAGCTGAATGGTGTCAATGACAAGCAATCTTCAAAACACAAGGCATCATAATAAGGCGCATAATACACAATATTGGTGAATGTACACAAGAGCCTATAGACTTCAGAGAGCCACTACAAAATGTTCACAACAAGACAGAGTATAAGACGATGCTTTATCACCTCTAGAAAGTGGAAGTGTGACCGCAGCTGCAAGCCCAAATATCTGAGAAGAAGAAACTTAAGACGCTTGTGTGAAATGTATGGCCACTGGGCTTCAACTATCGTTAGGAATAGTGGAGCTGTGCGCCAATATGGCTTAGAATAAAGGAAATAGGGACGTCAACAATTTGAATTTAATTTAATATAATTCTGGTGTGTCAGGCTCAAAATAGAGTTTAGAGAAGTTCCAAAAAACAAACAAAAAACCCCCACATAGAATGGTTATTGGAAACATGCAGTGAAATATTTATAGCAAAAATAACTTTTCATTGAAAAGGTTACACAGTATGATACAGTACTGTCTGGAAGGAAGAAATAATGAAATCTCTTCCATTGAGTAACATGAATAAAATCAATTATCTGCAGCAGAAAGCAGTTCGGATTGGACACTTCAACCCAACATATTTTTCACGACTACATTTTATCATAATTAAAAAATACAACATTTCATATCAATTGATATGTGATGAGAATATTTGCATAGTAAATATACTCAATTACACTGTTTAATATATACACAGTAAGACGCCCTGAGGGCGAGAAGCGACCTCGCCCTAAAAAGGCGCTTTGGCATGGGGGGGGGGGGGGGGGGGGGGGGGTCGGATCAAGATATGGAATGAATTATGTACTGGCCATATATGGAGCGTGTCTTGACTCTTGAGTGTACAGGGTTTGATGAGGTCAGATCAACATATGGAATGTCAGAACAGGAAGGGTGGGTAGGGAAGGATCAACATATGGTACTGTACTGTATGTCAGAACAGGTCAGCTCCATATATGGAGATCTAAGGGTTTGAGGTTTGAGGTCAGATGTAGAGTTGCTGGCCGGCTCCATATATGCAGATCTAGTATGGTTCCATGTATGGTTATACAGGGTTAGATGAGGTTGTGATCTTCAGAGATGGCCATATATGGTGGCATGACGTGTCACGAGGCGTGACCATATATGGAGGTGTGATGTCACGAGGCGTGACCATATATGGTGGCATGACGTGTCACGAGGCGTGACCATGTATGGAGGTGTGATGTCACGAGGCGTGACCATGTATGGAGGTGTGATGTCAGGAGGCGTGACCATGTATGGAGGCGTGACTAGAACATAGGTGCAGGTTCACAGTAAATGTGACCTACGGTCGGGCCGTCCTAGTGTAGTGGTTAGCGTTAGAGCATATCTCTGCTGTCGGGAGGAAACCTCATAACTCCAAAATGTTCATTTCTCAGGAAATTAAAAATATAAATTTTTCAGGAAATTAAGAAAACCTTATATTTTTTAAAACAAAGCAATACAGCGTCATCAAGGTTGGTGTTGTAACTTTATATATTGTCAATTACTTCCATGAGAGGTGGTGGAGTTAGTTGCTTTAGCAGACATTTTGAGGGTCCAATGGAGTTAAGATGTTTTGTCCAATGCGTTTTTACTACTTTCCATTGGTTCAATATTTTCGAAACAACACACAGACGTAAAGGGTGTTCAATACCACTGATTTATGGAGAAAAAAAAATCTAAAACCTCAAAAATGGAGTTAGACAGCAGAGATATATGCCTTTCATGCGGAAGGTTATGCATAAACACTGCCCTGTGGTGGACAGCAACGGGTTCCTAACGCCAAATCAAATGACTTCAGATCCACTGTTGATTTCCTCGACTAAAACTTAAGACGAAAAATGTTCGTCGACTAGCTTTTTTCCACTGATGAAAACTAATGAAAACTAAGCTATGATGACTAAAACTAAGACTAAATATACTGACAATTTCGTGAACAAATAAAAACTAGACTAAAATGTGATATAACGGTTGCAACAATCTGAGGGTCCAGGGTTCAGGTCCCTGTTCAGGCTCCAATTCTATAACGGTTGCAACAACAACAATTAAGGAACCAATTATAGCAAAATGAGGGAGGTGGTGGGTCAGTTCAGAATAAGAATAACTAAAGAAATCAGTAAAAAAGTTTAACTGTAATTTATTAAATCAAAACAAAATAAAGTTTAATAACAAAATGTTCACTTAATCAAATCAAAATAAAATAAAACTGCCTCAAAGGGTATGGGTGTAAAGTCCAAGTGTCCTGGCACTGTCCAAAACTAAACTTAAATGTCCAAAAAAGAAAATCAAAATGGAACCCAGTCAATGCTGTGTGTAGTGGTAAGTCTCCTCTTACCACCCTGTACACTGTTCCGCAAAGTCCGTCCTTAATCGAATATCCAATATCCAGGGAACTAATCCAAAATGGAAAGAAGGTCTCTAAATCCAATGGTAGAATCCAATATTCAGGAAAGTACTCCAGAAAGGAAATATGGCAAGACTTGGGAAATATTCCTCTTGCTTCTCCAGTAGCCTGTCTGTCTCTCTGTTCACCTCCACTCTGGACTGAGTCAATCTCTCCAGGTGGCCCAAACATTACAAACTAATATAATTTTAAAAAAAAATAATTGTGCTGACTAATTACACATGATATAAGAGTACAAAATGTTGCAGTTGCATTGATGTTACATTGCTGAATCGATTATGCTAAATAGCACCTTGAAGAGATGTAAACACCGGTGATAAAATGGCCATCCGGTGATAAAATGGCCACCAACATAATCCAAAAAGTCAACCAAAGAACATCCTTTACAGGATCTCCTCACTGGTCAACAAAAACACCTTGAAGACCTAAACAGGAGCCCTCGTACAAGGTTTCTTTGACTATGCATGCACCTCCTGGTACCACAGCACCTCAAAGGCCCTTAAAACTATAGGCTCCAGACTTCCCAAAACAAACTGGTCAGGCTCCTACTTGGCCTCACCCCCCGAACCCACCTCACCCCTGCCCACTTTGACAGGCTGGAATGGCTTAGAGTCGACGAGTACAGCATCTTGCAATGGGTCTGGTCCACAAGATTCGATACACCAAGATACCCATGTACTGTACCTGTCTAGATACTTCCTTAATTTTAACGAAGTCCACACCCACAACACCAGAGGGAGTGCAACGAACCATGTACAACCCAGATTCGGCACAAACAAGGGACTAAATTATTTTCGCTCCTATGCCACCAAAATGTGGAACGCCCTACCAACAGTCATTAAGACATGCGAATCCCTTGACTCTTTCAAAACCGCTCTCAAAGGGCACCTACGGACGGCTGCAATTCATTATAATGCAACATAACATCAGTAAACAGATTCAGATACAGATCTGTTCATCTGATGAATGAAATGGTAGCTATGTGGCAAAACAGATATTGTTAATGTTAGTCAAACATAGCTAGCCTGTTTGTTAGCTCTGCCTTGGTGTTTACATCTCTTCAAGGTGCTATTTAGCATAATCGTTTCAGCAATGTAACATCAATGCAACTGCAACATTTGGTACTCTTATATCATGTGTAATTAGTCAGCACAATGGATTCATGTTGAAATTAATATGGTGTGTGAAATGTGTGTAAAAGAGTGGACACACTTCATAAAAATGAGTTGACATGCACACATTCTTTTAGGGTTACAGGTTATAGCCAGGGTTAATTCTTTATGTGCGAATTATGTCATACTGTGCAGATTGTAGATTGGCCATTTTTGTTTTTTGCACATTTCTGAATGTACATGTAACAACTGTCCTACCTATTCACATGCAAGGCAAAGTGTCACTCACAAAGCAACCAGGAAAAGCATTGGTGGTAGACTATAGCCAGCTTCTGCTGTATATACAGAGTGCAACTCTCTGCAATGCTAACCTTGCTGTGTCACTTTTGTCCTGATGCATGAAACATCAAATTACATCAAATGTCAAATTCACAATTTCAATAAACTAGAGTGTAAAGACGCTGTGTTGTGATTACCACTGTGATATCGTACAATGTTTATTTTAGGACGGACAACCTACGCGTGCGTGTGTGTGTGTGTGTGTGTGTGTGTGTGTGTGTGTGTGTGTGTGTGTGTGTGTGTGTGTGTGTGTGTGTGTGTGTGTGTGTGTGTGTGTGTGTGTGTATGTGTGTTCAATAAGTCATGTTGCTTACTTATGCTGCATTTCATACATACAGCACTATCTAGCCTAAACATGTCAGATACTTTAAATTGATTAATTTAGCTATCTTTATATCAAATCTAATGGTAGTGGTGATGATGATAAAATAGTAAGCATACTGTAGCTCTAGGTACTCAGAATGAATAACTTTGATAGCTGTGGCCATTCCTGGCACTTAATAAAACAATAGATGTTGTGTCCTTCTTTACACTTAGGGGTAGACCTTATCTGGATTAATGAGAAGTGATTTACACTGCTAACTATTCATTGTTATTTAGCAATAACAAAATAGCTAACCAGCACCCATTCAATGCCACTGATAAACATAATTATGGGTTAAAAAGTAATGTTTTCATTCTTGGCTAACCCATGCACATTGGCAGTAGAGCCAAATAACCAGGATGTATACAGCACTGTATACAGTTAATTGATTTAGCGATTATTATTATTATGTTATGTTTATTATTATAAACAAGCTCATCTCCTGCCTTCAAGAACATAGGGCCGAATACCGTCTATCACACGTCCAAAACATCAAAGGTGACCAAATCTGGCACACATCAAACATAAATGGCTACAGTAAAGCACCATTTTTCTTCTCTCTCTCTCTCTGTTCCTCTTTTTTCTCTCTTTCTCCTCTTTTTCTCCTCTCTCCTTCTCCCCCTCCTTCTTGCATGAATGGCCAGGATACAATATTTCTAGATCATGTGCAGCAATAACTTATGGGGTAGCCTACTGCTGAAAATGGCACTTCTAACCTTTAGCAGGCCAGCCCAAGTAGAATGTGTCTGATAATGATGTACGGTGCATGTTCACATCGTCATCATGCATACTTTACATTACTTTATATTACTTTTTGAGGGGCGCCAGCCCCTCCTATATACAGGTTTAATGTTTGTCTTCAGTTAAATGTTTGTTTTGTTTACGTCATAATGTGCCTCATTACGTCATATTGTCTCTTTATTGTTAATGGCGTTTAATGTTTGTTTTATATCACCATTAGTTAGACTTTAATATATTAGCGCCCCTCACTTCACACGGGTGTGATTTATTTTGTAGCCTAGGCTATAACAGTGGTTCCCAAACATGTTCATGTCAAGGACCCCCAAATGGACACTCATTAGCCCACGGACCCCCATTTGAAAATATATGCCAGGGATCCGGACCCCCATAAGAGAAGATGTTCACGGCTCTAGCAGTGATTCTCAACCCCTTCAAGTTTGACATGCATTAGTCTATACGGACCCCATTTAATGGCATTTCTACCTCTGGGACCCCCAATTTATATTGTAAAATCCATGTTAATGTAACTCAGAGTGTACAAATGCATTTGTACATTTGTACACTCAGAGTTACAGACCCTACTGTCATCTATCAAAGACAAAAATACCCCAAAACATCTTTAAAAAAAAGAAACTCATCTCTCAAGTTGAAAACCATAGAAATGATCCCTGAAAGTATAGTCTTGCTGTGAAGGGGGGTGGAAACGACTAGTGATTCATGTGAATGTCACTTTCAATAACGGTTGGTCACTATACTGTCAGTCAGAAATCCTGAAAAAGCATTTGAACATGATTTGTCCCCACAAGTACAGGACTTGTGAACAAGCAGACCCCATCTCTGTTCTGTGCATAACATGTGTAATGTGATGCCTCTTGAACTGTGACTGGTAGCCTATTCCATCATGCTCTCTGTAAGAGGAGCTGTGTAGTATTGTCAATGCATTGTGTGATCTGTCTATGTATTGTGTATTTATTGTGTTCCTATTTCTTTGTAACCTGAATTCCTGATGGCTTCTTAGTACAAAATGAACGTCTGCAAGCCAGGGCAAAGCATCCATCTATCTATCCATCTATCTTTCTATCTAGTACTGTATGTGTTTTGCTGCTACAGCTAGAGGGTGCCAAAGGCTTAGGATTTGAGGCCAGATTCCAAGCAGCTCAAAGTGGTGCAGTACTTAGTTCAGAGTTCAGACTAGTCATTCATGGTCCGACAAACGACAAACTACCTCAAACCCTAAACTAACCATAACCGCAAGCACAGGAGCACCACATGTCTGACATGTACTAATGTCCACGGAATTACGTGCGGATCCCGCTCAAAGAAGTAAATGTGCCTTTTGAAACGAGATGAGCTGACCAGTGTGAAATCACCAATCCCTGTCTAGCTGCTCCAGATCCTTTTCTGTGTTAGGTCAGCTAACTCTTATGACCTAATAATAATAATATAAATGTACTCTAAGTGTCACAAACCGTCCCACTTGAATACAATTAAACAAATATAATGTTTTTACTACAAAATAATGCAAGTCTTAATTATTGATGTATTGACATATTTGTAATGAAATCATGTCAACTGGAGAGGATATGACACAGACTAATGCTCAGTCGGAATTACGTGCGGACCCCGCTCAAAGAAGTAAATGTTGATATTGAATGGGTCATGTGCCTTTTGAAACGAGACGAGCTGACCAGTGTGAAATCACCAATCCCTGTCTAGCTGCTCCAGATCAGATTTAGAGTCTGAGCAGAGTGCAGAGTGTTAGAGGGACAGGGGCTAAAATCCCGTAAGGGGGCACTTTTGGACAACAATAGCGAAAATATTTTCGCTATCGAGAGCTATTGAGAGCTTGTAGATCAGCTATTTTTGGGGCGCAACCCAGCACTCTAGCTAGTGGAGATGCGGTGTAACGACATGGATTTCAAAAGCGATTCTCCTGAATGCTGCCTTCCGGCATGGCATGGAAAGGAGTGCCACATAGTAAATGCTGCATTCGTGGTCTGGAAAGGGTGATTGTTTTACAGACGGGTAAAAGGGCAGGGTCTGAAGCAAGGCATCACAATACTTCCAAGTATGCATAATACGGATCAAGATATGGAATGAATTATGTACTGGCCATATATGGAGCGTGTCTTGAGTGTACAGGGTTTGATGAGGTCAGATCAACATATGGAATGTCAGAACAGGTCAGCTCCATATATGGAGATCGATGGGTTTGAGGTTTGAGGTCAGATGTAGAGTTGCTGGCCGGCTCCATATATGCAGATCTAGGTGAAGTCTTCTCCATGTATGGTTATCCAGGGTTAGATGAGGTTGTGATCTTCAGAGATGGCCATATATGGTGGCATGACATGTCACGAGGCGTGACCATGTATGGAGGTGTGATGTCACGAGGCATGACCATGTATGGAGGTGTGATGTCACGAGGCGTGACCATGTATGGAGGTGTGATGTCACGAGGCATGACCATGTATGGAGGTGTGATGTCACGAGGCGTGACCATGTATGGAGGCGTGATGTCACGAGGCGTGACCATGTATGGAGGCGTGATGTCACGAGGCGTGACCATGTATGGAGGTGTGATGTCACGAGGCGTGACCATGTATGGAGGCGTGATGTCACGAGGCGTGACCATGTATGGAGGTGTGATGTAAGGAGGCGTGACCATATATGGAGGCGTGACTAACACACAGAGATGCAGGTTTTCACAGTAAATGTGACCTACGGTCGGGCCGTCCTAGTGTAGTGGTTAGCGTTAGAGCATATCTCTGCTGTCGGGAGGAAACCTCATAACTCCAAAATGTTCATTTTTCAGGAAATGAAAAATATAAATTTTTCAGGAAATTAAGAAAACCTTATATTTGAGTGGTGTAAACTTTGTTAGTTTACGTGTCTGTCTGTCTGTCTGTCTGTCTGTTCGTACCAAAAAATGAGCATGGTCGCTACGGTCACCCAGTTCACCCGGGTATGATTTCATTACGTCAGACATTACGTCAGATCAGAGCTGATCAGGCTATATAATACCTTACACCACTCAGTTCACACGGGTGTGATTTTTTTTAAAACAAAGCAATAAAGCGTCATCAAAGTTGGTGTTGTAACTTTATATATTGTCAATTACTTCCATGAGAGGTGGTGGAGTTAGTTGCTTTAGCAGACATTTTGAGGGTCCAATGCGTTTTTTACTACTTTCCATTGGTTCAATATTTTCGAAACAACACACAGACGTAAAGGGTGTTCAATAGCACTGGTTTATGGAGAAAAAAATCAAAAACCTCAAAGATGTAGTTCTGGGGTTTCCTTCAGACAGCAGAGATATATGCCTTTAATGCGGGAGGTTATGCATAAACACTGCCCTGTGGTGGACAGCAACGGGTTCCTAACGCCAAATCAAATGACTTCAGATCCACTGTTGATTTCCTCGACTAAAACTTAAGACGAAAAATGTTCGTCGACTACCTTTTTTCCACTGATGAAAACTAAATGAAAACGAAGCTATGACTAAAACTAAGACTAAATGTACTGACAATTTCGTCGACAAATAAAAACTAGACTAAAATGTGAGGAAGGGACTAGTGGACAAGAGATCCAGTATAAGTCATTTTACACTAGGTTGCATGCTGAAAATAGCAGATCTACAAGCTCACAACGCACCGCGCTGCACGCGACACGTTGTGAGCTTGTAGATCGGCTATTTTCAGAAAGTGTAAAAATGACGGCATCAAGGCCCGCCAAAATACATTTTAGTTGACTAAATCAACTGTAGATTTAGCCGACTAAAATCTTATGATATTTAGTCGACTAAAACTAGACTAACACTAAAACATTCCAGGTGACTGAAATGTGACTGAAACTAAATGAAAACTATTGAAGAGACTATGACTAAACTACACTGGTCTCCTATGGAGGGGCGTCTGAAGCCTGTCCTGGTCGGGGTATCAGGGTGTAAAAACAAATCCATCCACTGTCTGATAAACTAAAGGACTTTGATGAATCACTATCATCCATTTGTCTGTGTTGAACTGATGGTCTTGCTTCTGATCAGGATCATCTGATCATGCTGGAAGTGTCAATTCAATTAAGGTTGAGTTATAATATTAATAATAATGCATCCTCCTGGGTGACAGCAGACTGCTGGGCGAGAGCTGGCGCTTTGGCATGGTGGGGGTCAGATCAACATATGGAGTGAATGCTGTACTGGCCACATATGGAGCGTGTCTTGAGTGTACAGGGTTTGATGAGGTCAGATCACTCTCAGAGTTACAGACCTGTTATGGTCATTCAGGGCTGTGTGTGCTGTGTGTGTGTGTGTGTGTGTGTGTGTGTGTGTGTGTGTGTGCATGAGTGCACACACACACACACACACACACACACACACACACACACACACACACACACACACCCGTGCGTGCTTGCGTGTGTGTGTGTGTGTGCACGCGTGCGTGCGTGCGTGCGTGCGTGCGTGCGTGCGTGCGTGCGTGCGTGCGTGCGTGCGTGCGTGCGTGCGTGCGTGCGTGCGTGCGTGCGTGTGTGTGCACGCGTGCGTGCGTGCGTGCGTGCGTGCGTGCGTGCGTGCGTGCGTGCGTGCGTGCGTGCGTGCGTGCGTGCGTGCGTGCGTGCATCCAGGTCACATGGTGTTACTGTTCCTCCTAGATCTGGCACAGAGACACTGAGGAACCAGACCCATAGCACCAGAACCCAACACAGAGTGGTTCAGTGGAAGTGGTCTGGAAGGTGTGAAGGTGTGTCAGTGTGTTAGAGGACACTTTGTAGAAGGACAGAGTGCCAGCAGAGCAGTCCACGTACACTGCTACTCTGTTGGAGCGACGGAGACGGAGGACAGAGTCAGAGGGACGGACAGAGAGTTTAGTCCCCCCCCCATTATTGTGAAGGACAGAGTAACTGTTGTCATCATCATCACATTCCAGACTCCAGGACACGTTGTTGAGTCCTAACCAACAGTCATAACCGTCTCCTCTCCTCTTGATTTCTCTGGTTGTCCCTGATATACGAACCCATCCACTCCACTCTACCTCAGAGTAACACCGTCCAGTCAGAGTCTCTCTACACAGAACCTGGTCCAAGACGGTAAATCTGTCTGGGTGATCTGGATAGTGCTGATCCTCTCCCACATGTGTCACCTTCCTGTAGTTCTCAGACAGAGAGAGTTCTCTGTATGCTGTGTTTGGATCCAGTGTGAGTTCACACACATCTGATGAGAGAACAACACACAACACAACACCACTTTACAATCACATACAACTTCATAATAATATACAACATTGAACTTATTAACCACTATGAGCACTGCTTCAAATAGTATTGAAAATGGCAGATCTACAAGCTCACAATGCATTGCGGTGCGTTGTGAGCTTGTAGATCTGCCATTTTCTGTATGATGTTCAGCTGCTGTATAATTACCTTGAATATATCTGGTTAATAATAACAACAACAACAACAACAACAACAACAACAACAATAAGATCTACAAGTTCACAGCACATGGTGATGGATGTACACTCACTATGTACGCACATACAATCATGCACACACACACACACACACACACACACACACACACACACACACACACACACACACACACACACACACACACACACACACACACACACACACACACACACACACACACACACACACACACACACACACATCAATAATAATGAAGGCACTCGATCTACAAGCTCAGATCGCAACACATTGGGGTTCAAATTGTTCAGAAACCACTATTTTAAAAATATCAGATCTATGCAGTGTGAGCTTGTAGATCTGCTATTTTCAGTAAAATGTTCACCTATAATGACGTGTCCAGAATGGAAATATATTAATAATAAATATATTGCATATAATAAATAAGATCTACAAGTTCACAACACATCACCATGCAGCACGCACGCACGCATGCACGCACGCACGCACGCACGCACGCACGCACGCACGCACGCACGCACGCACGCACGCACGCACGCACGCACGCACGCACGCACGCAGGCAGGCAGGCAGGCAGGCAGGCAGGCAGGCAGGCAGGCACGCGCGCGCGTGTGTGTAATAGGGCATTAACGACTTGAGATTTTTCCAAGTCGACTTGTCAGACAGTAAAGTCGAAGTTGAGTCGATTTATCGTTTTGTATGACGGGGGGGGGGGGGGGGGGGGGGGTGGGGGGGGGTGTAACAGGGGCTGGTGGAGGTGCACGCGCTCAAATACGGAGCATGTCAAACAAAGCACTGCGCACAGCCGCACACACACAGTGGCCTCTCCAATATGGCACAGTGTATGTATCATCTATATGGCAAAGCGCTGATTATCAAAACATAAAACTATAATAGTAAATACTAAACAGTGTGTGCGTCGCGCGTCCCCCGTGGGCCGCGTAGAGGCTCACGGCCCGGTCGCGAACAGTTTGTTGGGCCGCCGGCCACGGGGAAGAGAAAAGGAATAAAAAAGCCTCAAATTGGGCAGGCACTTTAGACCATGCGGCCGCTGACTCGGAGGGGGAAGTGAGGGCTGCCCCAGCCTGTGAGCTCGCAGATCTACGCTTCATGCAACGAATGTACCCGTACGTTTGTTCTATTAAAGGGTAGATCGCTACCGTTTAGGGGCTCAGCAGCCCCCCAAACGGTGGCGGATCTACCCTTTATAGAACGAACGTACCGATATGCTGTGAGCTTAGCCTGTTGCTAACGTGACCCCCCTTCTCTCTCTCTCTCTCTCTCCTCTCTCTCTCTCTCTCTCTCTCTCTCTCTCTCTCTCTCTAACGCGACTCTCTCTCTCTCTCTCCCCCGTTGAAGTTGCAATAGTTGGATCACTCAACACAGACCAGAAAAGAGAACACAACATGAGAGGGGGCATCATTGGCACACAGTGCCAGCAGCAGCGCGCAGCACAGCGCAGCGGCCCGAGAACACAATACAAAATATAACATTAACACTAGTGGCAGAACACAATATAGAAGACATAGGTCTATATATTATCATCACAGCAGCCAGCAGCAGTTTGGCACATCATCAGAATACAATCTACATTACCTTCCACGTGAACCTTCTCCTCCTCCAACTCGATAACGTTCTCATGTTAGTTTGTTACTTATTTTCTGAGCCATGTAAATAAACAACAACCCGCACTGACCAGAGACGGAGAGGTTCATATGATGTGCCCCACGCATAAAGCTAAACCAGAAACAGAGGACAGTCATTGCGTCAGCACGGATGTAGCCTCGGAAAGCCAGACGTTTTATTTCCAGCAAGGAGGTGAGGGGGATATCGTTTGGGGATAAAGTTTCCGCGCTTCTATCTGTTACTTCTCTGACACAGCGCAGTTCAAACTTCAAATTCAGCCAGTCAATAGTGGGACACCGCGCGCTGAGAGCCACAGATGCAGTTGGTTTTTAATGAAGGGCGCGTTCTGAATGCAATGCAAACTAATAGGCGAGTGCGCTCCGGTCGAGTCCGGTGCATATGCAAAGGGAAATAATGACTTCTCTCCGTGACAATAATCAATGCTACAGTTTGAATTCTGTACACACGCACACATAGCAAAAAATATGATATGGGGAAACTTTTTTTTTATATAGGAACATTGCGGTTGCCATCTGGCCACTCTACCCCCACACACACACACACACACACACACACACACACACACACACACACACACACACACACACACACACACACACACACACACACACACACACACACACACACACACACACACACACAGGGGCAGCAGTGGCTCAGGGGTAGAGTGGCCAGATGGCAACCACAATGTTCCTATAGTTCGAACCCGGGCTCCCCCAGAGTTAGTGTCAAAGTGTCCTTGAGCAAGACTCTGAACCCTAATTGCATGCTCCAGATGTGCAGGTTGGTGCCTTGCATGGTTTCCTAATCCTCAACCATTGGTGTGTGTGTGTGTGTGTGTGTGTGTGTGTGTGTGTGTGTGTGTGTGTGTGTGTGTGTGTGTGTGTGTGTGTGTGTGTGTGTGTGTGTGTGTGTGTGTGTGTGTGTGTGTGAATGGGTGAATGTAATGCACAATCCATGTAAAGGTGTGTGGATGTGTGTGTGAATGGGTGAATGTAATGCACAATCTATGTAAAGGTGTGTGAATGGGTGAATGTAATGCACAATATATGTAAAGGTGTGTGAATGTCTGTGTGAATGGGTGAATGTAATGCACAATCTATGTAAAGGTGTGTCAATGTGTGTGTGAATGGGTGAATGTAATGCACAATCCATGTAAAGGTGTGTGGATGTAATGCACAATCTATGTAAAGGTGTGTGAATGTGTGTGTGAATGGGTGAATGTAATGCACAATCCATGTAAAGGTGTGTGGATGTGTGTGTGAATGGGTGAATGTAATGCACAATCTATGTAAAGGTGTGTGGATGTGTGTGTGAATGGGTGAATGTAATGCACAATCCATGTAAAGGTGTGTGGATGTGTGTGTGAATGGGTGAATGTAATGCACAATCTATGTAAAGGTGTGTGGATGTGTGTGTGAATGGGTGAATGTAATGCACAATCTATGTAAAGGTGTGTGGATGTGTGTGTGAATGGGTGAATGTAATGCACAATCTATGTAAAGGTGTGTGGATGTGTGTGTGAATGGGTGAATGTAATGCACAATCCATGTAAAGGTGTGTGGATGTGTGTGTGAATGGGTGAATGTAATGCACAATCTATGTAAAGGTGTGTGGATGTGTGTGAATGTAATGCACAGTCTAACTATAAATGTGCCGTGTGTATGTATGTGTGTGTGTGTGTGTGTGTGTGTGTGTGTGTTTGTGCGCGTGTGTGCATGTGTGCGTGTGTGCGTGTGTGCGTGTGTGCGTGTGTGCGGTTGTAATGCACGTAACTCGAGAACCGTTTGACCCACCGACTTCAAATTCAACACACACACACACACACACACACACACACACACACACACACACACACACACACACACACACACACACACACACACACACACACACACACACACACACACACACACACACACACACACACACACACACACACACAGGGGCAGCAGTGGCTCAGGGGTAGCCTGGTTAATAAACCAGACCGAATCAGCCGTTGGCAAAAAAAAGTTGCCTACCAGCGGATTACGGTCTGGCGAGGCTCAGTAGCACGCCTCTTTCCTACAGCAGAGAACAGGTCGGACCAATCGGGACACGGTATGCAATATAGGCGGGCTTTGGTACAGTGACGTTCAATGCTTGAGACTTTTGACTGACAGTAGCTCTGACCAATTGCGTCAAAGAGAAAATGTTCCCCGGGAAATGAAATCCAAGTGGAGCCAGCCCAGACTGATATACCGCGACAGTGTTGTGTGATATTAGTCTGGCTTATTAGCCAGGCTAGCTCAGGGGTAGAGTGGCCGGATGGCAACCGCAATGTTCCTAGTTCGAACCCGGGCTCCCCCAGAGTTAGTGTCAAAGTGTCCTTGAGCAAGACTCTGAACCCTAATTGCTCCAGATGTGCAGGTTGGTGCCTTGCATGGTTTCCTAATCCTCAACTATTGGTGTATGAATGTGTGTGTGAATGGGTGAATGTAATGCACAATCTATGTAAAGGTGTGTGAATGGGTGAATGTAATGCACAATCTATGTAAAGGTGTGTGAATGTGTGTGTGAATGGGTGAATGTAATGCGCAATCTATGTAAAGGTATGTGAATGGGTGAATGTAATGCACAATCTATGTAAAGGTGTGTGAATGTAAAATGGTAAATGGTGCATTTATATAGCGCCTTTATCCAAGGCGCTTTACATTCACCCATTCACACACATACACCGATTGCGGCGGAAGCCATGCAAGGTACAAACCAGCACATCGGGAGCAATTTGGGGTTCAGTGTCTTGCCCAAGGACACTTCGACATGTAGACAGGAGGATCCGGGATTCGAACCGCCGACCCATGGATCATTGGACGACCTGCTCTACCTCTTGAGCCACAGTCGCTGTGTGTGAATGGGTGAATGTAATGCACACTCTATGTAAAGGTGTGTGAATGTCTGTGTGAATGTAATGCACAATCTATGTAAAGGTGTATGAATGTGTGTGAATGTAATGCACAATCTAACTATAAATGTGCCACTTCTTTGTCTGTGTGCGTGTGCGTGTGCGTGTGTGCGCGTGCGTGCGTGCGTGCGCGTGCGTGCGTGCGTGCGTGCGTGCGTGCGTGCGTGCGTGCGTGCGTGCGTGCGTGCGTGCGTGCGTGCGTGCGTGCGTGTGTGTGTGTGCTCTTGTAATGCAGTCTGTGAGACACACCGTTGTCCAGAAACACCACAAAAGGCTCTGGTCAGGCTCTCCCCTCACCTGTGCAATTTCCAGCCTCTGCCTCAACCAATTGATTGCCATGGCAACCCCACACCTGACAATTGATTGTCAGGTTGACTTAACCAGTCCACTTTTCACAGTCAGTTTGCACTCTTCGGGCACAGGCAGACAGACAGAGGCAGACAGACAGATACAGAAATCTCCATATACAGTATGGGCACAAAAGGGACACAGCCAGATAGTTAAAACGGGTGCTATGACAAGTTGACAGCGGGTATTATTAGTAGAGATGTCCCGATACTGTATCGGAAAAGTATCGGATCGGCCCTAATTTGGTCATATCGGGTCATATCGGTATCGGCAAATATGCTAGTGTCACCACAGATCCGACACAGGGGTAAGGGTTGACACTATGGCAGGTAAATAAATCACTCGGTCAACAAACACACACACACACACACACACACACGCACGCACGCATGCACGCGCGCGCACACGCACATGCACACAACTATTAAATGTGTGACCTATAACATGAGGACGCACGCACGCACGCACACACGCACACACACACACAGAGATACATCTATAAAAACATTTAATAATAGTGAATTTATAATAGTTTGTCTCTATATTTCTGGGGACTTCTCTGCCTTTATTCGATAGTACAACTAACAGAGACAGGAAACAGGGGGTGAGTTGGGGAGTGACATGCAGTGAAGCCGTCACCAGGATTAGGAATTGAACCCCAGACCGGTCAGGAATCAGAGCCCATGTGGTACAGTACGTGTCTTTACCACCTGGCTATCAGTGCCCCGACAGGAAGCTATTGATGGACATTGTCAAAATAAAAGCCTCAGATAGTCTGTGTTTTAACCCATTCAGGACGGGAACCCCTTTTGGTGTTTTATGCATTATGTTATACTTTTTGAAATTATATATCGTGAAAATGTGGTGCAAATCTTTGAATATATATTCTTTCAGAACATTTTTAACTCATATCTTTGCTACTGGGGGATCCCTGGAACAACATATTTCCAGCTGGGGGTTGGGGGCCAAATACATATATTTCTGGGGGTCCTTGACATGAAGATGTTTGAGAACGACTGACAGAAACATGGGTTTTTCAGAAAACTGTCAGGATTTAGAAGACATTTGTAGAATCATCCTCAGGTCTAAACGGGTTCATGTGGAACTAAGAATGAGGCTGTTTGTTTTAAATCAATAGATGTACCATAATTGAAATTAGTAATTCACTCAGTATTTGATTGCTTATATTATGTTTAGATCTCTTTAAGAGTATTGTACCTCCTAAGGTAAACAAACCAGTGGTTGTACTGATAAACTGTATTTAAAAAAGTCCAAAGACGGTGAAAGTAGCCGATATACAAGCTCTCAACGCGTCATGATGCAACACGTTGCGAGCTTGTAAATTGGCTTTGTGGCTATTCGTCGTAGGTCTTAGGGGTGGCTGTAGCGGAGGCTTTCACCTAGAGCTCCATATATGAGGACGACGGCGACATCCAGCACTGACATCAGGCTAATGTAGAAACCATCATATATGGGGATACACGTTTTGGCATCGTCATCATGACACGCACCCAGTAAGAACCTTATATAAGTAGAATCAGTATAAGTATACAGAAGTTTAGGGGAAGTTTAGAAGTGTAGGGGATCTAGCAGCATTTGCTACGAGAGACTCCGTCACCTTCCGTACGAGACAGGACATCTGGCCTTACATCCCAGATATCCTCAGCGATATCTGGCCTTACAACCCAGATATCCTCACTGATATCTGGCCTTACAACCCAGATATCCTCTGCGATATCTGGCCTTACAACCAAGATATCCTCACTGATATCTGGCCTTACAACCCAGATATCCTCTGCGATATCTGGCCTTACAACCAAGATATCCTCACTGATATCTGGCCTTACATCCCAGATATCCTTAGCGATATCTGGCCTTACAACCCAGATATCCTCGGCGATATCTGGCCTTACAACCAAGATATCCTCACTGATATCTGGCCTTACATCCCAGATATCCTTAGCGATATATGGCCTTACAACCAAGATATCCTCAGCGATATCTGGCCTTACAACCAAGATATTGTTGTGTTAAAAGTTTCAGCAACCCCGATACGTTCTAATCGGACACCACTGCGTCAGGGCCTAGCCCAGACAACCAGCACTAGTTTGAGCTAATTTGATATGGTCCTCTTAAGTGGTTGAGACTCTTAAATAAATGGCTCACTAATAGTTAATGTTCCTTTAACTATTTAAGCCCACATCAACAGTTGTTTGATTAGAAAGAGGCTGTCTTTAACTAAATCACTTCTGTTTGGTGTGCTCTTACAGGCCAGGGAGTTTACATTCAGAGAGGAAGTGCTGAAAGCTTTGAGACGCACAGTAGGTACTTAGTGTATATTTCTAGAATCCTATGTGGACACCATAGGTAGGCAGAGTTCACCCAAATCTACATTGTGTTTAGTAATAAACCCCAGGAAATATAATGCATGTTTTGGTTAATATAAACACATTACAGTCATGTTAAGTGAAAGTGACATGCTGTATATGAGCTGTTCATACATAGCAGGATGTTGTGCTTCTTTGATTTAATGAATAGAACAGAATAAACACTTACACTTCCTCACACCTGGTCTCAGCCTGCACTCTCCACTGTGGTCACTGTGGGTGAAGGAGAGACAAAGATAAGATAATAGAAACAATAATGATAGATAATTATGCATTTATTAAACATTAAATGCTACTATACAGCACCCTTTTGGTGTTTTAAGCATTATGTTATACATTAGCTGTTGAAAAATAGCAGACAACGAGTGCCGCGCTACGAGCTTGTAGATCTGCTATTTTTGAAAATTGTGAAAATGTGGTGCAAATTTGGAATATATATTGTTTCAGAACAAAAGTAAAAATCTTTGCTTCTGGGGGGGGTCCCCTGGAACAACATATTTTCAGATGGGGGTCGACGGCCAAATACATAACATTTTTGGGGTCCTTGACATGAAATAGTTTGAGAACCACTGACATAGAAACAGGGTTTTCTGAATACTATGAAAACTAGAATCTAGTGTCAGGTCTAAATGGGTTAAACAACAACTAGGCACATTTACACTGACTGGCATCAAGTCTGTCCATACCTGAGAGTCTTCAGTTGTCCAGCAGAGGGCAGCGTCTCTTGGTCTCCTGGGTGATTGTAGCTCAAGTCCAACACTTTTAGGTGGGAGTTGGATCTCAGAGCTGAGACCAGATAAGAACAACCTTCCTTTGAGACCATGCAGCCTGACAACCTGCACGCACGCACACACGCGCACACACGCGCGCACACACACACACACACACACACACACACACACACACACACACACACACACACACACACACACACACACACACACACACACACGAATGGTTTGTAGACGAGACTGGATCATAAAGGCCAATTCTCAAGGATGAACTTCCCTCATCTCTCCTCAAGCTCAAATGTGAACGCTTCTGACGGAGGCTAAGTCATTGATTTTCTTTTTTTAATTTTCGTTTTTTCATGTCATATGAAAGCAGGGAATCATAGCTTCAAATTGACAGTTTGACCCACCATTTTTGGAGATATGGCTTAAGTAATGTCTTGCAGAAAACAGCGAAAACAGGCTTGAAAGGTTCACTTCTGTGGTCTCTAACATTACACCTAGCTACATGTTTAAGCATTTATTTCATTTTTACATGTCGATTTCAGCTCTGACATTTATTTGAGACATGCTCTAGTCTAGTATGTGAAGAGTTTGCCTGTGCTATTAACTCATTTTGGATACAAATAAATAAATACATTTCTCATCTCCTAACCCTAACCCTAACCCATTGACTGTCTCTGTATCAAAAATAGTCACACATAACCATTCAGGTCCCCAGATTATGATTGTATACCTTAAAATTAGCAATGATTTGTGCTACAATATTACTAGTTTCATATTTATTATAGTAGGTTATTGGGCTCTGTTGGGCCCTCAGGTGACAGAGGGGTACAGTAACTGTTCATATTTATTATAGTATGTTATTGGGCTCTGTTGGGCCCTCAGGTGACAGAGGGGAACATTAACTGTTCACCATCACAGAGTCTGGGGTTTGAATCCATTGTGGTTCAGACAGCTTACTCAGCATCTACACAAACACAGCTGTGCATGCTTGGGGGAGGGAAGCGAACATTGTCACGGGGTGCACACGCAGATCCGACACACCAAAGGTCCGAAGCGCGGGGACATGCGATGCGATGCAAAAATGTGATGGTCTGACATGCGCTGCTCCTGTGCTTGCGGTTATGGTTAGGTTAGGGATTGAGGTTTCGGATCAATAGTATGTCGGAACTAAAGCCTGTACTAGTCTGTACTAGTCTACACTGTGCTAGTCACTGGCAGGTAAGGTGACAGCAGTCGTACAAATACAGAAATGTGTGTGGAGCAGCAGCACGAATGCATGACTTGAGGGGGAACACACGTATGTATGTATGTATGTATGTATGTATGTATGTATGTATGTATGTATGTATGTATGTATGTATGTATGTATGTATGTATGTATGTATGTATGTATGTATGTATGTATGTATGTATGTATGTATGTTTGTATGTATCATGTATGTGTATGTATGTATGTATGTATGTATGTATGTATGTATGTATGTATGTATGTATGTATGTATGTATGTATGTATGTATGTATGTATGTATGTATGTATGTATGTATGTATGTATGTATGTATGTATGTATGTATGTATGTATATATGTATGTATACGTATGTATGTATGTATGTATGTATGTATGTATGTATATGCAAGTACCAGGCTCGGTTCTACTTGTTAATCGTTCTACTGCTAAGAAGTAATCATCTTCGCGAAGTATATAAATGAATCAGGGCAAACTCCATGTGTGGTTACACCAGGATAATTGTCAGGCATACAAACCTGAGGGTCTCCAGTTTACAGTGTGGACTCCTCAGTCCAAGACACAGATTTTGTATGCCCAAATCCTGCAGATCGTTGTTGCTCATGTCCAATTCTATTAGACTGCAGTTGGAGCTGAGAATTGATGCCAACTCCACACAGCATCGCTCTGAGAGGTTACAGCCACTCAGCCTGAAGAAAGAGAAGTGCTAAAAATCAATGAGACCAGATAAGAACAACCTTCCTTTGAGAGCATGCAGCCTGACAACCTGCACGCACGTGCACGCACACACACGCACGCACGCCACAAGTGGCACGCTACAAGCTTGTAGGTCTGCTATTTTGAAAAATCGAAGAACGACTGACATAGAAACAGCTTTTTCAGAAAACTGTCAGGATGTAGAAGACATTTTTAGAATCTGATATCAGGTCAAAATGGGTTAAGTAATGTCTTGCAGAAAACAGCGAAAACAGGCTTGAAAGTAACTGTTCATATTTATTATAGTAGGTTATTGGGCTCAGTTGGGCCCTCAGGTGACAGAGGGGTACAGTAACTGTTTTATAGTAGGTTATATTGGGCTCTGTTGGGCCCTCAGGTGACAGAGGGGTACAGTAACTGTTCATATTTATTATAGTAGGTTATTGGGCTCTGTTGGGCCCTCAGGTGACAAAGGGGTACATTAACTGTTCACCATCACAGAGTCTGGGGTTTGAATCCATTGTGGTTCATACAGCTTACTCAGCATCTACACAAACACAGCTGTGCATGCTTGGGGGAGGGAAGCGGACATTGTCACTGTGCTAGTCACTGGCAGGTAAGGTGACAGCAGTCGTACAAATACAGAAATGTCTGTGGAGGATTAAGTAGCACGAATGCATGACATGTGAGGGGGAACGTACGCAGGCAGGCACGCATGCACGCACGTATGTATGTATGTATGTATAAGCAAGTACCAGGCTCGGTTCTACTTGTTAATCGTTCTACTGCTAAGAAGTAATCATCTTCGCGAAGTATATAAATGAATCAGGGCAAACTCCATGTGTGGTTACACCAGGATAATTGTCAGGCATACAAACCTGAGGGTCTCCAGTTTACAGTGTGGACTCCTCAGTCCAAGACACAGATTTTGTATGCCCAAATCCTGCAGATCGTTGTTGCTCATGTCCAATTCTATTAGACTGCAGTTGGAGCTGAGAATTGATGCCAACTCCACACAGCATCGCTCTGAGAGGTTACACCCACTCAGCCTGAAGAAAGAGAAGTGATAAAAAGCAATGAGACCAGATAAGAACAACCTTCCTTTGAGAGCATGCAGCCTGACAACCTGCACGCATGTGCACGCACACACACACGCACGCACGCCACCGAGTGGCGCGCTACAAGCTTGTAGGTCTGCTATTTTGAAAAATCGAAGAACGACTGACATAGAAACAGCTTTTTCAGAAAACTGTCAGGATGTAGAAGACATTTTTAGAATCTGATCTCAGGTCAAAATGGGTTAAGTAATGTCTTGCAGAAAACAGCGAAAACAGGCTTGAAAGTAACTGTTCATATTTATTATAGTAGGTTATTGGGCTCTGTTGGGCCCTCAGGTGACAGAGGGGTACAGTAACTGTTCATATTTATTATAGTAGGTTATTGGGCTCTGTTGGGCCCTCAGGTGACAGAGGGGTACAGTAACTGTTCATATTTATTATAGTAGGTTATTGGGCTCTGTTGGGCCCTCAGGTGACAGAGGGGTACAGTAACTGTTCATATTTATTATAGTAGGTTATTGGGCTCTGTTGGGCCCTCAGGTGACAGAGGGGTACAGTAACTGTTCATATTTATTATAGTAGGTTATTGGGCTCTGTTGGGCCCTCAGGTGACAGAGGGGTACAGTAACTGTTCATATTTATTATAGTAGGTTATTGGGCTCTGTTGGGCCCTCAGGTGACAGAGGGGTACAGTAACTGTTCATATTTATTATAGTAGGTTATTGGGCTCTGTTGGGCCCTCAGGTGACAGAGGGGTACAGTAACTGTTCATATTTATTATAGTAGGTTATTGGGCTCTGTTGGGCCCTCAGGTGACAAAGGGGTACATTAACTGTTCACCATCACAGAGTCTGGGGTTTGAATCCATTGTGGTTCATACAGCTTACTCAGCATCTACACAAACACAGCTGTGCATGCTTGGGGGAGGGAAGCGGACATTGTCACTGTGCTAGTCACTGGCAGGTAAGGTGACAGCAGTCGTACAAATACAGAAATGTCTGTGGAGGATTAAGTAGCACGAATGCATGACTTGTGAGGGGGAACGTACGCAGGCAGGCACGCATGCACGCACGTATGTATGTATGTATGTATGTATGTATGTATGTATGTATGTATAAGCAAGTACCAGGCTCGGTTCTACTTGTTAATCGTTCTACTGCTAAGAAGTAATCATCTTCGCGAAGTATATAAATGAATCAGGGCAAACTCCATGTGTGGTTACACCAGGATAATTGTCAGGCATACAAACCTGAGGGTCTCCAGTTTACAGTGTGGACTCCTCAGTCCAAGACACAGATTTTGTATGCCCAAATCCTGCAGATCGTTGTTGCTCATGTCCAATTCTATTAGACTGCAGTTGGAGCTGAGAATTGATGCCAACTCCACACAGCATCGCTCTGAGAGGTTACAGCCCCTCAGCCTGAAGAAAGAGAAGTGATAAAAATCAATGAGACCAGATAAGAACAACCTTCCTTTGAGAGCATGCAGCCTGACAACCTGCACGCATGTGCACGCACACACACGCACGCACGCCACCGAGTGGCGCGCTACAAGCTTGTAGGTCTGCTATTTTGAAAAATCGAAGAACGACTGACATAGAAACAGCTTTTTCAGAAAACTGTCAGGATGTAGAAGACATTTTTTGAATCTGATCTCAGGTCAAAATGGGTTAAGTAATGTCTTGCAGAAAACAGCGAAAACAGGCTTGAAAGTAACTGTTCATATTTATTATAGTAGGTTATTGGGCTCTGTTGGGCCCTCATGTGACAGAGGGGTACAGTAACTGTTCATATTTATTATAGTAGGTTATTGGGCTCTGTTGGGCCCTCAGGTGACAGAGGGGTACAGTAACTGTTCATATTTATTATAGTAGGTTACTGGGCTCTGTTGGGCCCTTAGGTGACAGAGGGGTACAGTAACTGTTCATATTTATTATAGTAGGTTATTGGGCTCTGTTGGGCCCTCAGGTGACAGAGGGGTACAGTAACTATTCACCATCACAGAGTCTGGGGTTTGAATCCATTGTGGTTCATACAGCTTACTCAGCATCTACACAAACACAGCTGTGCATGCTTGGGGGAGGGAAGCGGACATTGTCACTGTGCTAGTCACTGGCAGGTAAGGTGACAGCAGTCGTACAAATACAGAAATGTCTGTGGAGGATTAAGTAGCACGAATGCATGACTTGTGAGGGGGAACGCACGCACACAGGCACGCATGCACGCATGCACGCACGTATGTATGTATGTATGTATGTATGTATGTATGTATGTATGTATGTATGTATGTATAAGCAAGTACCAGGCTCGGTTCTACTTGTTAATCGTTCTACTGCTAAGAAGTAATCATCTTCGCGAAGTATATAAATGAATCAGGGCAAACTCCATGTGTGGTTACACCAGGATAATTGTCAGGCATACAAACCTGAGGGTCTCCAGTTTACAGTGTGGACTCCTCAGTCCAAGACACAGATTTTGTATGCCCAAATCCTGCAGATCGTTGTTGCTCATGTCCAATTCTATTAGACTGCAGTTGGAGCTGAGAATTGATGCCAACTCCACACAGCATTGCTCTGAGAGGTTACAGCCACTCAGCCTGAAGAAAGAGAAGTGATAAAAATCAATGAGACCAGATAAGAACAACCTTCCTTTGAGAGCATGCAGCCTGACAACCTGCACGCACGTGCACGCACACACACGCACGCACGCCACAAGTGGCGTGCTACAAGCTTGTAGGTCTGCTATTTTGAAAAATTTAAGAACGACTGACATAGAAACAGCTTTTTCAGAAAACTGTCAGGATGTAGAAGACATTTTTAGAATCTGATCTCAGGTCAAAATGGGTTAAGTAATGTCTTGCAGAAAACAGCGAAAACAGGCTTGAAAGTAACTGTTCATATTTATTATAGTAGGTTATTGGGCTCTGTTGGGCCCTCAGGTGACAGAGGGGTACAGTAACTGTTCATATTTATTATAGTAGGTTATTGGGCTCTGTTGGGCCCTCAGGTAACAGAGGGGTACAGTAACTGTTCATATTTATTATGGTAGGTTATTGGGCTCTGTTGGGCCCTCAGGTGACAGAGGGGTACAGTAACTATTCACCATCACAGAGTCTGGGGTTTGAATCCATTGTGGTTCATACAGCTTACTCAGCATCTACACAAACACAGCTGTGCATGCTTGGGGGAGGGAAGCGGACATTGTCACTGTGCTAGTCACTGGCAGGTAAGGTGACAGCAGTCGTACAAATACAGAAATGTCTGTGGAGGATTAAGTAGCACGAATGCATGACTTGTGAGGGGGAACGAACGCACGCAGGCACGCAGGCACGAACGCACGCACGCACGCACGCACGCACGCACGCACGCACGCACGCACGCACGCACGTATCTATAAGCAAGTACCAGGCTCGGTTCTACTTGTTAATCGTTCTACTGCTAAGAAGTAATCATCTTCGCGAAGTATATAAATGAATCAGGGCAAACTCCATGTGTGGTTACACCAGGATAATTGTCAGGCATACAAACCTGAGGGTCTCCAGTTTACAGTGTGGACTCCTCAGTCCAAGACACAGATTTTGTATGCCCAAATCCTGCAGATCGTTGTTGCGCATGTCCAATTCTATTAGACTGCAGTTGGAGCTGAGAATTGATGCCAACTCCACACAGCATCGCTCTGAGAGGTTACAGCCACTCAGCCTGAAGAAAGAGAAGTGATAAAAATCAATGAGACCAGATAAGAACAACCTTCCTTTGAGAGCATGCAGCCTGACAACCTGCACGCACGTGCACGCACACACACGCACGCACGCCACCGAGTGGCGCGCTACAAGCTTGTAGGTCTGCTATTTTGAAATATCGAAGAACGACTGACATAGAAACAGCTTTTTCAGAAAACTGTCAGGATGTAGAAGACATTTTTAGAATCTGATCTCAGGTCAAAATGGGTTAAGTAATGTCTTGCAGAAAACAGTGAAAACAGGCTTGAAAGTAACTGTTCATATTTATTATAGTAGGTTATTGGGCTCTGTTGGGCCCTCAGGTGACATTGGGGTACAGTAACTGTTCATATTTATTATAGTAGGTTATTGGGCTCTGTTGGGCCCTCAGGTGACAGAGGGGTACAGTAACTGTTCATATTTATTATAGTAGGTTATTGGGCTCTGTTGGGCCCTCAGGTGACAGAGGGGTACAGTAACTGTTCATATTTATTATAGTAGGTTATTGGGCTCTGTTGGGCCCTCAGGTGACAGAGGGGTACAGTAACTATTCACCATCACAGAGTCTGGGGTTTGAATCCATTGTGGTTCATACAGCTTACTCAGCATCTACACAAACACAGCTGTGCATGCTTGGGGGAGGGAAGCGGACATTGTCACTGTGCTAGTCACTGGCAGGTAAGGTGACAGCAGTCGTACAAATACAGAAATGTCTGTGGAGGATTAAGTAGCACGAATGCATGACTTGTGAGGGGGAACGCACGCACGCATGCACGCACGTATGTATGTATGTATGTATGTATGTATGTATGTATAAGCAAGTACCAGGCTCGGTTCTACTTGTTAATCGTTCTACTGCTAAGAAGTAATCATCTTCGCGAAGTATATAAATTAATCAGGGCAAACTCCATGTGTGGTTACACCAGGATAATTGTCAGGCATACAAACCTGAGGGTCTCCAGTTTACAGTGTGGACTCCTCAGTCCAAGACACAGATTTTGTATGCCCAAATCCTGCAGATCGTTGTTGCTCATGTCCAATTCTATTAGACTGCAGTTGGAGCTGAGAATTGATGCCAACTCCACACAGCATCGCTCTGAGAGGTTACAGCCACTCAGCCTGAAGAAAGAGAAGTGATAAAAATCAATGAGACCAGATAAGAACAACCTTCCTTTGAGAGCATGCAGCCTGACAACCTGCACGCACGTGCACGCACACACACGCACGCACGCCACAAGTGGCGTGCTACAAGCTTGTAGGTCTGCTATTTTGAAAAATTGAAGAACGACTGACATAGAAACAGCTTTTTCAGAAAACTGTCAGGATGTAGAAGACATTTTTAGAATCTGATCTCAGGTCAAAATGGGTTAAGTAATGTCTTGCAGAAAACAGCGAAAACAGGCTTGAAAGTAACTGTTCATATTTATTATAGTAGGTTATTGGGCTCTGTTGGGCCCTCAGGTGACAGAGGGGTACAGTAACTGTTCATATTTATTATAGTAGGTTATTGGGCTCTGTTGGGCCCTCAGGTGACAGAGGGGTACAGTAACTGTTCATATTTATTATAGTAGGTTATTGGGCTCTGTTGGGCCCTCAGGTGACAGAGGGGTACAGTAACTGTTCATATTTATTATAGTAGTTTATTGGGCTCTTTTGGGCCCTCAGGTGACAGAGGGGTACAGTAACTGTTCATATTTATTATAGTAGGTTATTGGGCTCTGTTGGGCCCTCAGGTGACAGAGGGGTACATTAACTGTTCACCATCACAGAGTCTGGGGTTTGAATCCATTGTGGTTCATCCAGCTTACTCAGCATCTACACAAACGCATGCATGACTTGCCAGGGGGAACACACGCACGCACGCACGCACGCACGCACGCACGCACGCACGCACGCACGCACGCACGCACGCACGCACGCACGCTGTATGTATGTATAAGCAAGTACCAGGCTCGGTTCTACTTGTTAATCGTTCTACTGCAGTAATCATATTCGTATATAAATGAATCAGGGCAAACTCCATGTGTGGTTACGCCAGGATAATTGTCAGGCATACAAACCTAAAGGGGCCCCAGTTTACAGTGTGGACTCCTCAGTCCAAAACATAGATGTTTTATGTCCAAAACCTGCAGATCGTTGTTGCTCATGTCCAATTCTATTAGACTGCAGTTGGAGCTGAGCATTGATGCTAACTCCACACAGCATCGCTCTGAGAGGTTACAGCCACTCAGCCTGAAGAAAGAGCAGTGGTAAAAATCTGTTTGTATTCTCTTTTTTCTTTTCCTGTAAAACCAATATCACATAATGTATTAAGGAAGTATAAACAGCATTGAAATGGTGGTTATTTCCTATAGAACTGTGACATATTTTAAGTGTATTCAGTCTTCAGTTAACCTACAGAGCTCTGTTGGAGGCTTTGACCACTGGCAGCAGCCTCAGAAGAGCCTCTTCTGAGGAACCGTATTTCTTCAGGTCAAACACGTCCAGCTCCTTTCCTGATGACAGCAACATGAAGGCCAGAGCTGACCACTGAGCAGGAGAGACAGTGGACAGACTCCCTGAGGTCAGGTACTGTTGGATCTCCTCCTCTAGAGAATGATCACCCAACTCATTCAGACAGTGGAACAGATTGATTGTTCTCTCTGGAGAGAGATTCTCCCTGATTTTCTTCTTGATGTACTGGACAGTTTTCTGATTGGCCTGTGACCTATTTCCTGTATGTTCCAGCAGTCTTTGTAAGAGAGTCTGATTGGTCTCCGATGAGAGGCCCAGCAGGAAACGGAGGAACAAGTCCAGGTGTCCATTTGGACTCTTTAAGGCCTTGTCTACAGCACTCTGGTAGAGGTTGTTTAACTGTGGTCTAAACAGCTTTGGCCACTTGGAGGTTGACAGTACATTGACGCCAGTGTTGGTGAATGTGTGAAAGACGTAAAGAGCAGCCAGAAACTCCTGGACGCTCAGATGGACAAAGCTGAACACCTTGTCCTTGTGCAACCCACACACCTCTTTAAACGTCTGTATGAACATGCCTGAGCACACTGCTGCATCGTTGATATCAATGCCACACTCTTTCAGGTCTGCTTCATTGAAGATCAGGTTGCTTTTCTCCAGATGTTTATAAGCCAGTTTTCCCATTGACAGAATGGCGTGTGTGTTCTTAGCTGGACTCCAGTCATACTTGGTCTCTTTCTGTTTGGACTGAACCAGCATGAAGTGGATGTACATCTCGGTCAGGGTCTTTGGCAGCATTCCTGTCCCTTTTATTAAAATGTCCTTCAGAACTCCAGCAATGATCCAACAGAAGATTGGGATGTGACACATGATGTGGAGGATTCGTGATGTCTTGATGTGTGAGATGATTTTATTTGCCATGTTCTCATCACTGATTCTCTTCTTGAAGTACTCCTCCTTCTGGTCGTCAGTGAACCCTCTCAACTCTGTCACCCTGTCAACATACTTAGCAGGGATCTGATCGGCGGCTGCAGGTCGTGTGGTTATCCAGATGCGAGCTTTGGGAAGCAGGTTTCCCTTGATGAGATTTGTCAGCAGCATGTCCACTGACATTTTCTTTTCTACGTCAGTGCAGATCTCCCTTTTCTCGAATAGATGGCGTAGAGGAGTACAAAACTCATCCAGCCCATCGAGGATGAACATAACGTTAGACCCTTTTCCGCTGCAAATATCTGCCTTGTTGATTTCACCAAAAAAATCACGAAGAAGTTCCATCAAGCTGTATTTCATCTCCTTCTGCTTGACATTCAGCTCTCGGAAAGTGAATGGGAACAGGAAGAGGATATCCTGGTTGGCTATGTCATCTGCCCAGTCCTGAGCATACTTCTGAGTTAAGGCTGTTTTACCAGAGCCAGCCACTCCCTTCATCAGCACTGTTTTGATTTCAGCTTCCCCAGGTAAAGGTTTAGTGATGTCTAGAGACTTGATTGGTGTTTCTGGTCTGGATGTTTTTCTGGACACAGTTTCAATCTGGCTGACCTCATGTTCCTTGTTGACCTCTCCACTAGCTACCACTGTGACATTGACCTCTGTGAAGTCCTGGTTCAGAGGTGTTTCTTCTGGGTTTTCCTCAGGTCGTTTCCACTCAATCAGATACTGTCCCTCCTTCTTCAGAAAAGACTTGAGTAGTTGGGGAGTAAGGATTTCTAAATAACCAAAGAACAGAGGACACCAGTAAGTGCATGCTATGATAAATGTGGTCCTCAAATGAGTGGACTTGGTAATTATATTCATGGCTCTGCTGCTGTAGATGCTGAATTATGAATATTGCTGCTGAATCTTCCATGTGACGTCTTATTAATTATTATTTAAACTAGGCATAGAGCTGTCAATGTTTCTTGTAGAATTGATAAAAACAAAATGAGATGGAATTGTATTTCTGTTCTGACACTTTGTTTATTATAGGGGCATAAAACCCTATAGCCTATGTTAGTTTTCCACACCAGGTTAAGAACTACAGGGTAAAAACATGGCAGGCTACAGAAGTATACAGTGATGTAAGCAACACAGCTGCAGCTAATTAAATAAATAGTGCGTGTGTGTTAGATTTTAATTTGTGTGCCAATAATATCTATTGAAATTGCACATTGGCATGCCCTTGGCTATGGACACGCCTATGAAAATCTAAGGAAGTATGTGATGTCTTTCTTGCCTATCATTCTGTTACAGGATGTGATACAACTGACTTCAGTTGGAATTGTGCCAGTCTTTTTGCAACAGCTTGAGAACATTATCCTCTTCATGCAGAGAGTCATGTAACCCAGGAAAAGTGGGGAAGACGTGCATGTGGAAACGTGAATAAGAATGTATGAGCAACAGATGGTACATACATCTGGAGAGAATGTCTTCAGCAAGATATTGATTACTCAATGGCTGACAGACCATGATCTTGTCATAGTTTGCTTCTCCTGTTCACATTTTCCAACAAGCCTGGGCAGAAAAGCTCCCATAGGAAGTCAAAGTGTGGAGAGGAAGCTAATGATGAGAGCTCGGAAAGTCAAGAAAGAAGGACACAAAAGAATGTGGCCATGCCCGGGTGGGGCTTAAACACTCGGCTGATTGCTAATCAGAGCATGGCCACCACAGGTGATGTGTCTTTAGGCTCCATTCATTCTTAACTCTGGGGGAGCCCGGGTTGGAACTGGGAACCTTGTGGTTCCCATCCAGTCAATCTACCCCTGAACCACTGCCGCCCCGTATGGTCAGACTAAGACTGAAGAAGTCAAATAATGTATTAATTATGGCCTTAACAGGGATCTCACAGTTATACAAGGTATACCTCGTGTTTCTGAGTTCAGCAGGGAGACAGCAACAGGAAAGAAGCTGTCCTGAGCCTACTGGTACGGGAGCCATCCGGGCTGGGGTAATGCAAGGGGATCCTAGCCCCCTTTCTCTTCATCATAGTCCTGCACTATGCACTCAAGAAGGCCATCAGTGGACAAGAGCAGGATCTTGGCTTCACTCTAACACCAAGGAGGTCGAGATGACACCCCAAAGTAGTCCTGACAGATCTGGACTATGCAGACAACATCAGCCTGCTCTCTGACAACGTGCAGTGTTGGGTGTAACGGCGCTATTAATAACGGCGTTATGTAACGGACTACTTTCATTGGTAACGGAATAAAGTAACTACTTAGTTTTGCAATTTAGTAGTTAGTTACCTAGTTACATTTCCAAAAAAGTAATCCCGTTACTATAATGTGTCCCTGTTCATTTTGTTGGCAAGATTAAAAAAATAATAAAGCCCCGACTGCCCGCGGAGTCTATTTCTCCTGCCTTCTGTGTGAGTTATCCTTCCAAGCCCACTATACCATGTACTATACATCCTGCGTCTACTACATCCTGTAGTTCACTTAAGAAATAAAAGTATTGTTACAAGTAGATTTTATTTTGAAGAGGAAGTTGTTTCGGTTGTAGCCAGCTGCCATGACAGTCTAGTCGACTAGAAGTGCCGGGTGGTAGTGGAATAATAATAACAACAACATGCTTTTAGCCAAAGTTGACTTGACTTAAACAATGTAGGCTAAACACTTTGGAATTACGTTTAACATGGTATATCCTCGGTGGCGGCGTCATTAGGTGAGTACTAGTTAATGAATTGTTAAGTTTCATAGTATCATTCATCATCAACAACAGGCTGTTGTTGTTGCCCCCCCAAAATGAACAGGTTACTGCCTACAGGATTCTCATTCTGTTACTGTCACTGCCTGCAAGGATGGCCGCCGTGCCATTGCTTATAAACTATCTAATTCATACGTGGGTCGTCGTGGGTCCACGTGGATTGTTGTTATTGTTCATGCGCCACGGCGCGCGGCGTGGAGAGGGCATCAGAGCGCAGCGCAACAGCCTAGTATGGCATATTGTAGTGTACTCTCTGCACTCTCTTTCTGTCCAGTCCTACGTGCCGATTGTGGCAAATTATATTCATTAATAAAGAGAGAGCTGTAAAGGGGATATTGTCTATGGTCAGTTCATGGTGTGTATCATTCTCGTTTTTAACCGGGCCGTGATAATGCGGCGCAATGACGGTAGGCAGTAGCCTAATACAATGTAACCAACTTGCGCAAGCATTCAAAAATGGGTTTTAATTGTCGGGTAACGGAAAATAACGGAAAATAATCTAACCTTTTACTTTTCTCAGAAGGTAATTTGTAACGGTAAGGGATTATTTTTATGGGCAGTAATCCAGTAACCTAACGACGTTACTTTCTAAAGTAACGATGCCCAACACTGCGTGCAGCAAACACAGGAACTCCTGACCAGAGTGGAGTCCGAGTGTGCCAACGTGGGCCTCAGGTTAAATGCCAAGAAAACTGAGGTTATCACCTATAAGATCTCACTGGATCATCAACCTCTGACAACAGGAGAAACTGTACTGAAGGAGGTCATGGATTTCAAGTACCTGGGCGTTGAGTTGACCAACCGAGCAGGATCTAAAAGTGAGGAAGTCACTTGCATGGAGGGCCCTGAATGGCATGACCAGTGTATGGAACTCCAATGTCCCCCGACAAATCAAACTCTTCTTCTATGCAAGGGTGGAATCTGTTCTCCTATATGGCAGCGAATGGTGGACCCTGAAGCCAACCCTGCAGAAGTCTCTAGACGGGTGCTACACCAGAATGCTGCGTGCAGTACTTAATTAACATCAGCAAGAGCGTGTTACCAACAATACCCTGTATGAGGGAATAATAGGGTGAGCCAGAAAGTAGCAGCCAGGAGAATGAGACTAGCAGGACACTGCCAAAGACATCAAGAGCTGCCAGCCAGCAAAGTAGTGCTGTGGGAACCAACACATGGGCATCGATCAAGAGGACGTCCAACATTAACATACGTGGATGTACTCAAGAAAGACGCAGGAGCGCAAAGCACCAACGAGCTGGCCAGATGTATGGAGAACCAGGATGACTGGAAGCGACGATGGAGGGCTCGTCTGAGGACGACCTAGAGAGAGTTGTGTGTGAAACACGAACGCAAGGACAACACAAGAGACGGTCGCGGCCACACAGCCAACTCAAGGTATGGCCACTGAGCCGACTTGGGGACCCAACGCAAGGACAACACAAGAGACGGTCACGGCCACACAGCCAACTCAAGGTACGGCCACGGAGCCGACTTGGGGACCCAACACAAGAGACGGTCACGGCCACACAGCCAACTCAAGGTACGGCCACGGAGCCGACTTGGGGACCCAACGCAGCTCCTCCAAGGAAAACAAACAAATTAACGGAGCTGAACGTGAATCCCCCCCACCGCCCACCCCTTTTTTTCCCTCACTGTATATGTTTCTTTTCCCTTTTTACCTCCTTTATGATGAATTCCTGTTCTGTCTATATAGAAGTGTCTATTTGTACGTCTATTTGTACGTCTCTAAATGTTTTTGATGATTTGAACATGGTGGACCCTATTGGAAACAAGTGTAATGCTTAATTGGGTCGTCCACTCACAGTTAACAGCCTTTGTATTGAGTTTGTGCTTGAAATGTACTGTAATTCTGCAAACTGTTAATAAATTCTTCAATCAATCAATCAATCAAATAAAAGTGTATCATCCATCCTCTCCATCATTAAGTCACAGTTAAAGCTGTGACTTTCATACTGCTCTCTAGGGTGTTTCATAACTCACCACTGTTAGCTGAGTCTTCTGATGGAAGTACAGCTCCTGCATAAGAAGAGGAGTAATGAAGTGAGCTCAGTGAGTTGACATAACATTCATGTAATTGGATTATTGTCATTATCTATGGGGCAAATACATTCATGTATTGCCAGTGGAACTATCACATGTTCCTGGTAAAAAATAATATTGAATGTGTCAACCTTTTCCCCAGTAAATATATTTCCAAAGATGCTATAATTAACCCATATGAACAAATCACAATATTAAGGTTCATAGGCCAACATAATATTTATGTTGAATGGCACAGAAAAATAGAAAATGCTAACTGAAATTAACCCATTCACCACCACTGGCGTAAATGTACGTCACATCCAATCCAGCGGTTAAGCGCCAATGACCTAAAGCTATGTTGCCTGGTCTGGTCTTTATAGTGGTTTATGATAGATCACACTCATGTGCTATATACTGTAGATTAGCTCTGGGTTATTAGGCTATAGACTCTATAGCACTCTATAGTATAGAGTAAACAGAAAATGAACCGGAAACGAGATGGCCACGCCCGTAAACATCAAGTTGGATCATGTTAAAGCTGTGACTTTCATACTGCTCTCTAGTGTTGTCAGTTAAATCAAATGTTTCATAACTCACCACTGTTAGCTGAGTCTTCTGATGGAAGTACAGCTCCTGCATAAGAAGAGGAGTTGACATAACAGTATGACATTCATGTAATAGGATTCTTGTCATAATCTATGGGACAAAGACGGTTTTTAAGGTAGACCACACCAATGCAACTCATACGGCATGTTAAGGGGGCATTTAGGTTTTTGTCACCATAGTAATTTAGTAAATGCTGCATCCATGGTTTGGAGAGGGCACTTTTCACCAACGGCCAAAAGGGCAGGGGCTGAAGCCCCCTTTCATGTCTATGTGTGCAGTGTGCACGTGTGTGATGGCGTATGTATGGGCTTGCAATCAGATTCAGCATTCTGTCGTGACTGTGTGGCCGTACCGTACCATTCGACTGTCAAATACCTAGCCAGACCAAGTTGTCAAGAAAGAGAGAAGGGTGTGACGTAGAGGTGGGCAAAAAAGATATATCGCAATATATCGCCACAATATTAAAATCAAATCGCAAAGTTATTTATTTATTTATTTAATATTTAAGACTAACCGTTATCTGGCTGCAAAGTAGTTTATTGAACTATACATTTGCTTAGAATTGTTTTCAAATATTCCAGTATAATAGTCTGTAGGGCTGTAGTCCATTTTAGTCCAGTTCTATAGTATAATAGTCTCAGTCTGTAGGGGTGTAGTCCATTTTAGTCCAGTTCTATAGTATAATAGTCTGTAGGGCTGTAATCCAGTTCTATAGTATAATAGTCTGTAGGGCTGTAGTCCATTGTAGTCCAGTTCTATAGTATAATAGTCTGTAGGGCTGTAGTCCATTGTAGTCCAGTTCTATAGTATAATAGTCTATAAGGCTGTAGTTCATTGTAGTGCAGTTCTATAGTATAATAGTCTGTAGGGCTGTAGTCCATTGTAGTCCAGGAAGAACTGACATTCTGTACTGTGATCCAACATCATGTTTATTATGTCCTCGACTTCATTAAAATAGGATCTGGGTGAATAATCTGTAAAGTTGCCCTTTAATTAATTTATTTCTGTGAATGTTTTCCTTTCTTGACAATGCATTGCATTACATTATTCTCATTATGATATGATATGTATGATTTCATTAAAGATGGAGTGCCACAATTTTTTTTCCACCCCAAAACATGATCATCAGGTATTATTATAATATAAGGAGGAAGAATTTTTCCCAAAAAGTGTACAGTATTTGTACACTAGTTCATTAAGTATGCCTGGTTTGCCTGGTGGGTAGTGATGGGTGGTGATCCACCTGAACTGAAGCCACACCCACAGCTGTAGTTGTATGATAAAGGGGGAGGGGTTAGGGGAGGAGCTGATAGTGTGATGTCACTATATTACTGTTTATTTCATTGGCCCGTTTGACTGTCAAGGGTTCAGCCTCCAGGAAGAAACCCAAACATTGTGGCACTCCATCTTTAAGACATATTGATGCAATATTGTCGAATATGATAATGCATAACCAATTGCTCCTTGTTGATAGCAGGTGGTCCTGATAGTAGCTGAGGAAAGCCATACTGGCCCAAATGTGTCCACTCTATGGGACTGCTACTATGAATAATATTGAGGTTGTAAAAAATAATAATAATTTAGTTGTACATGTGTTCTTACCAAGGCTCACCAGCAGGTGGGGCACATGTTGTTCAAGGGCACTGTAAAACGCTGTTCTGATACGAGTATCACCTGGATCTATCCCGCCTGTGTACAGTTCCCTCATTTGGTCCATGGTTGTCTTCTCAGCTTTAATCCTGGCATAGTGCTCAGGATGGACCATTTTTCCTAGACTGTCTACTATAGGCATGACCATGGAAACCCTTTGAATAAGCGGTGCCTTGTGCTGGATCACAAAATTGGCTGTTTGCGAGAGAAAGAGACAGTTGAGTTAAATGCATCACAGGCAATATGAATTTAGAAACATAAAGCTATCGGCATTGCTACATCCTCACATGCATAGTGTAACAACTGGTGTATTTGGTATATCTTTATGTATAAAGCTCACCTTTTTCTGCATTCTTTTTGTCTGAAGTCAAGCTGACAACAGCATCCTGTTGTACAAAGTCATGTTATTTCAATCATATCATGCCTGAAGCACTATTAAACAATATCATGTCTTGTATACAAGTATTGACTACATTAGTGGTTTTACACCTACAACCAACCACCTGCATTTTTGGTGCTATATTTTATATAGACTAGTAATATCCCATTTGTTGTTTTTGATTGATTGATTTAAATATATTAACAGTTTGCAGAATTACAGTACATTTCAAGCACAACTCAATACAATACTGTTAACTCTGAGCGGACGACACCATAAAGCACTACACTTTTTTTCACTTCATCAAAACATTTAGAGACGTACAAATATACAGGTACACTTCTATATAGCCAAAAACAGGAAATCATAGAGGAAAAGGGAAAAAAATACATATACAGTGAGGGGAAAAGGTGGGTGGAGGAATAAGATTTTACGGGGTCCAGTTTCGAATTACAGCCGCCCATAGGTGCCTTTTGAGAGCGGTTTTGAAGGAGTCAAGGGATTTACATGTCTTAATGACTGTTGGTAGGGCGTTCCACATTTTGGTGGCATAGGAGCGAAATTAATTTAGTCCCTTGTTTGTGCCGAATCTGGGTTGCACATGGTTTGTTGAACTCCCTCTGGTGTTGTGGGTGTGGACTATGTTGACATTAAGGAAGTATTTAGACAGGTACATGGGTATCTTGGTGGTGTATCGAATCGTGTGGACCAGACCCATTGCAAGATGCTGTACTATGCTTTCTATTTTTAATGCAACATTTATGAATATCCAGTACCTATATGAACATTAACCTATACAGTTAATGCAAAAACAAAATGAAAAAAGTTATAGTCTTTTGAAATAAGGACACTCAGTGTGTACGCAGGAATGGACATAACATGAGCTTTGTAATTTGCAACATGTTTGAAAAACAAATAATAATAAATGTATTTGTAGGCCTACAGTTTTTTAAGGTACTGTAGTTTTAATTCATGTTACTGTATGTGTAAAACAGACAGTAAAGCTACAGTCATGATGTGTGTGGTCATCTGAAAGCTGTCTGAGGACAAACATTGAAGATGTTTACCTGCTCTGAGGAACCTGCAGTTTCTCCAGGATTAACTTCATCCACTCTGGACTCCATCTCTTCACACTGCTGTGGAAAGAGGTGTCCATGTCATTACTGAGGAAACTGTGTGTGTGTGTGTGTGTGTGTGTGTGTGTGTGTGTGTGTGTGTGTGTGTGTGTGTGTGTGTGTGTGTGTGTGTGTGTGTGTGTGTGTGTGTGTGTGTGTGTGTGTGTGTGTGTGTGTGTGTGTGTGTGGGGGGGGGGAGTGAAGGGAGTGCGTTAAGCTGGCCACACTTTACAGCTGTGCATCAACACTGCGCTCAAGCAGCAAGATACTGTGAGTCACACTATAGCTGCTGCAAGATGACTTAATTGTTGCTCACTTCAAAAAAAGGTGCAAAGGCCACCAGAGGACATGCAGAAAGACATAAAGACAAGACTGTGGGAGATCGTAAAGTTGTGCAAGACGTTGTGACACAATAGAGCAGAGAGTGAGTCTGATCATGAACTTGACCTCAAAACACTGAAAACAGCCCAGTGGAGAACAGCATATTAAGACATAGTTAATGATCATCCTGACAGATCATCCTGAGCTTTTGTCTCAGGATATGAACGCACTGACCACCGCTGTTCTGATGCTCATTAACATTCAGAAACGGCACACATGTGTGAGAGAGAGAGACCGGCCAATCACAGCACAAGCTTATCACACTGCTCCTCCCTCCACTGCTGGCCTGCTCGATGTGCTTAAAAAATGTCAACAAAAAAACACGGTGAAGCAGCTTTCTGCTTCTACGGGCCGACGGCGTGGAACAAACTCCCACTGTACCTTCGACAGGCAGCGTCTGTAGACATTTTTAAAGCACAGGTCAAGACCTACTTCTACATTCTTGCTTTTAGTTGAGGTTTTAAATCCTTATTGTTATTCATGTCCTCACTGCATTACTGCTATTATTTTAATGTTGTTTTACCAATCCCAGAGAGGGTGATATTTGCTGAGCCTTTAGAAGTTTAGAAGTCCAAACGATAAAATAAAAGATCCCCCCCCTTCCCTTTAGCTGAGAATAACGCCTATATCCCCTATATCTTTATTTTATTTTTTTGTCAATATACATAATTATCAACTTACTTTTTAGGGAGAAATTCCCCTTTAAGCGTCATTTCCATCCTCCAGCTGTTTAAAAACCAGGAAGAGACACCTGTTCTAGGCGCTACTGTCTGGATGTATCCTCTGGGCTGATAGGAAAGGTTGCTGACCAATCAGTGCAAGAAATGTCAACAATCGCATTTGTCATTTTGAACCCTTAAACTGATGGCGGAAATAGCACATCTACAAGCTTGTAAATCGACTATTTTCGATGCTCCACTAAGATATATCAGGGATAGGTCTTACTAGATTTAGAAGCCCCATACTGTATCTAAATGGAACTGCATTTATATAGCATCTTCCTCCGAAGCACTTTTTACAATGTACTTCTCATTCACACATCGATGGTGGAGGAAACCATGCAAGGCACCAACCACTAAAGGCACAACGAATTTGCACACTCACGCACAGACACACACACACACACACACACACACACACACACACACACACACACACACACACACACACACACACACACACACACACACACACACACACACACACACACACTAAACTAAGTGTATGTTTATTGTAACGTCTGTGAAAAGGTATCATATAATCCCATGAGGGATGGGCCACAAGGTGGCATGACACTAAATAAAATCATTCACACACACACACACACACACACACACACACACACACACACACACACACACACACACACACACACACACACACACACACACACACACACACACACACACACACACAATACAGTCATAACGCCATCAGTGAGAGAGGCCACCAGAGCACGTGCAGAAAGACATCAAGACAAGACTGTGGCAGAACATAAAGTTGTGCAAGACGTTGTGACACAATAGAGCAGAGAGTGCCCGTTGCTGCTGTGCTGTCAGATTTAAGTGTCAGTAAAAAGTCTGATCATGAACTTAACCTCACAACAGCCCAGTGGAGAACAGCATATTAAGACATAGTTAATGATCATCCTGACAGAGCTTTTGTCTCAGGATATGAACGCATCGCTGTCCACCACTGTTCTGATGCTCATTAACATTCAGAAACGGCACCTGGTGATGATTATAGCAAGTTCCACAACACTGACGTTGATGCCAAGCTCAAGTTGCAGACACTTGTCAGTTGTCACTCGTTTAAATGTACTATTTATATATTCATTCATTCATTCATTCATTCATTCATTCATTCATTCATTCATTCATTCATTAATTCATTCATTCATTCATTCATTCATTCATTCATTCATTTGGGGGATTTTTGGCCTGAGATTATAACAAAATACAGAATACAGAATGGACACATTCATAATGTGTACAGCAAGCATTTTGATTGATTACTGTATGTGTAAAAAACAGACAGTAAAGCTACAGTCATGATGTGTGTGGTCATCTGAAAGCTGTCTGAGGACAAACATTGAAGATGTTTACCTGCTCTGAGGAACCTTCAGTTTCTCCAGGATTAACATCATCCACTCTGGACTCCATCTCTTCACACTGCTGTGGAAAGAGGAGAATTATGAATTATTGGACAAACGTGTGTGTGTGTGTGTGTGTGTGTGTGTGTGTGTGTGTGTGTGTGTGTGTGTGTGTGTGTGTGTGTGTGTGTGTGTGTGTGTGTGTGTGTGTGTGTGTGTTGGGGGGGGGGTATATACGATACTATAAAAGTGGTAAAACATGGACCGCATTGTCAAATATTACCTAAAAAACAGGCATGCATTGTAAAAAATATGCCTGTCATGTTGCAATGCTTAGTGAGATTATGTATCAACAAAATCAAATGTCTCATTCCCACAAGTGCTTGTCAGGGTACGGGGTCCGCAGAACAAATTATGTTTATTTTGGGGGTCGTGGCCTGAAAAGTACAAAATTGTACTGTACTGTACAGTGACAGACACAACTCTGACATGGCATCAATCTCTCAGAGACATCACACAATCACAACCTCTAAGTCCTGCAGTCATTTGAAGCAGAGCTTCCTTCCCCATGCAGACAATACATTATATAATTAATCCATACTTATTTCAAACTGCTATTGCTATCTGAACAGGCGTCATATGACTTTTCAGTTTTGCGTCATGTTACTGTAGGCCAGGGGTAACCAACCAGGGGTTCGCAAGCTACCAGTAGCTCGCACGAGCCATTCAAGTAGCCATTCAATACACAGAACGTGGATTTAGAATTAGCTTGCAGTGATGGCCCCAGACATGTGTATTGGGCCATCAACTGCGGAGTTTGTTTGTTCTATTGTTTGACCGCTATCTCCAGTAACCCCCGTGTTGTGATGCACAACTTGTGCATAATAGTCATGCATATCAGAACAGAACAGTATAAAAACCCACAGAGCTAAACAGCCTCTCACTACTATACCTACACAGGCAAGCAGTGACTACTCTACTCTGACTATGGAGGGTCCGGCGGAAAAACTTTCGTTCAACTTTGACCTCTCTATCACATGGAACAATGTTTTGGGCGTAGTGAGTGATATGGACATAAAAAACATAGTTCCGTGTGATAGAGGGGTAAAAAATTAACGAAAGTTGCACTAATATTTTAGAAATACAAATGACGTTAGTTTTGTGGATTAATTTACTTTTAATACGTGGTCCCCTGTGCCCCCCACAAAATGACCGGAACTACTTAATATTTCACCAAAACCAGAGCAGAACTCCCACCACGGGACTCGGGCAATCAATTAATACAGTTGCAACTTGCAACCACTATATTAATGGCAAGTATTTCATGCAGCTTAAGTTAAAAAAAAGTCAGTGTGGTCACATTTCCGCACTCTCAACAGGATCCTAGCACGGCTAGCAGCATTGTTTTATTGCAGTGCCAGTAACCCATGCAGCCTTTACTAGACGTTTATTGGTTTCTTTATGTGTACTTTGACACAATGTAACCTTATTTCACAAAGCACTCGTTTGGTCATCAGTTCTCTATCAAAACCCATAAATCCTAATTACTGGGAGGAACAAGGAAACAAGAATAAGTAACTAGTATGACAGTAAAAGTTCTGTATGAGAGCCAAATAATGTATCTGACCTTGCACTTTCCTGCAAAGAACGTGCGTTCCTTAGAAAGAGTATCAGAATGTATTCTTAAACTATAGTCTTTGTCTGGATGTGTACACACACACACACACACACACACACACACACACACACACACACACACACACACACACACACACACACAGGTATATCGAATGTTTGACTCCGTATGATTTTGGCTGTAGGTCAAAGTAACACCCAGAGACAGTAGCAACTGTCACTGTGACTTCCACTGGACTTTACAAATGAACTAACAGCCCCAATACACAATAGAATCATAGCGTCATCAGTGAGAGAGCAAAAGGAAATGTAAAATAACAGTTTTACATGACTAATGCAAATTATTCATTTTTCAAAACAAAGCTCAGTTTAAATTCAGGTGTCTGGAAGCAGCAAGTGAAAACAAGACAGACACGACATTTCATGCTCGCTATCCATTTAATTTAGCTATTTTTGAAAATAAATATAATCAACATTTTAT
>NC_136803.1:32692347-32702347 GCF_951216825.1 Electrona antarctica
AAATCCTGAAAAAGCATTTGAACATGATTTGTCCCCACAAGTACAGGACTTGTGAACAAGCAGGCCCCATGCATCTCTGTTCTGTGCAAAACATGTGTAATGTGATGCCTCTTGAACTGTGACTGGTAGCCTATTCCATCATTCTCTGTAAGAGGAGCTGTGTAGTATTGTCAATGCATTGTGTGATCTGTCTATGACTGTATTCATAGGCGGATCTAGAAATGATGGGCCCCTGGGCCACCACCATGCAAAAGCCCCCCCCCCCGGTGCCTTTTCTTTTCTTCCCGACGTGGCGCATACTGTCTGCACACGTGTACGCATAACAATTATGACATATAGGGCTGCAATTTTCAGGATTTACAGCAAGGGATTGCTTAAAAATAATAAACAGCCAAAAACTAAGCCAAATAAATGCAAACTGATGGTTTAAACACACAGTAATGTACCGTATCATGATGGTTTAGGACTTTTGGGATTATTTTATTGACACAAATTAATAAACCCATTGTGACAAGGACCATGTGCATCACTGTTATTATTGAGCCTCTTCACGGTCACGCGGACGCTCAAGCTCAGGGACCCCCCTAGCTCAGGGGCCGTGTATTTATTGTGTTCTGATTTCTTAAAATGAACGTCTGCAAGCCGGGTAAAGCATCCATCCATCCATCCATCCATCCATCCATCCATCTACCCCATTTTCAACTGTATTTTATTATATTTTGACACTTGCTTTGGCATTGTAAACAATAAACATATGCTTTCTCATGCCAATAAAGCTCATTTGGATTTAATTTGATAATATTACACTGTACTTGTATGCTATAGCATCTTTCATGACAGCAGCCCAGATAGCATCAGATTAAAACATAGATCAACCACTTGATCCTGCATGGCTATTATCAGTTTTCATATTCGACATGTCTTTAGAGAACCACTCTGACCATAGACATATAAACGTAGACGCCCTTTCTGGCTCTGAGGCGTGTGTCACAATTGAAGGCACAATTTTCCCCACATTCCTTGCAAAGCATTTACCTTCAATGAGCGCTTCTGCGTGCGTAACATAAGTCCCGGAAAATACGCACTGTGATTGGCCAGTCACTTGAGTGACCTGTGATTGGTCACTCGAGTGCCTTCAGCAAATGCCTTCAGCACTTCTAAATAAGAAAGCTGCGGAGAACTGTTGTTTTGTGTTCATTCTTTAATGTTTTCAGTTAGTAATCCCCCAGGCTCTGATGTTGTATTGTTGTATTAATATGTTTGTGTTTGTTTGTTTGTCTTGTTTCGTATTGTAATGTATTGTCATTGACTTCCTGCCTTCATTGGGAGACACGTCGCTCCAAGCTGCAGCTGCAAGTGAGGCATCTATTTTTGAGTGGTGCAACCACTCCAAGGCACAGCAATGTCCGTGTTAACTTATGTTTGTGTGTGATGTGTGACTATGAGTACCAATGAATATCAGTAGGGGCACTGTTGTGCCAGAAACAGAGAGATAGTGCTGCACTGTTGCCTGCTAATGAGAGAGAGGGAGAGAGAGAGAGAGAGAGAGGTGGGGGAGAGGGGAGTTGCACCATTCGGTTCACACGGGTGTGATTTTTTAAATATCTATGACTCTGACAACATCCCCTTCCTCAACACTCCAGTGACTCCACTAGGAAGCAAAGAACAGTCATCAATGGCAGCAAACATATGAAATGAATCATTATTCACTGCCCACTTCACTCTCAGAAAGGATTTTCACCACTCTTCATCGTGGTTAGCAAGACCAAACACTTTAGAAACTCATCTCTCAAGTTGAAAACTATATAAATGATCCCTGAAAGTATAGTCTTGCTGTGAAAGTGGTGTCACTTTCATTAACGGCTGGTCAGAAATCCTGAAAAAGCATTTGAACATGATTTGTCCCCACAAGTACAGGACTTGTGAACAAGCAGACCCCATCTCTGTTCTGTGCATAACATGTGTAATGTGATGCCTCTTGAACTGTGGCTGGTAGCCTATTCCATCATGCTCTCTGTAAGAGGAGCTGTGTAGTATTGTCAATGCATTGTGTGATCTGTCTATATGTATTGTGTATTTATTGTGTTCTGATTTCTTTGTATCCTGAATTCCTGATGGTTGCTTGGTACAAAATGAACGTCCGCAAGCCGGGTAAAGCATCCATCCATCCATCCATCCATCCATCCATCCATCCATCCATCCATCCATCCATCCATCCCATTTTCAACTGTATTTTATTATATTTTGACACTTGCTTTGGCATTGTAAACATATGCTTTCTCATGCCAATAAAGCTCATTTGAATCTAATTTGATAATAATACACTTTACTTGTATGCTATAGCATCTTTCATGACAGCAGCCCAGATTGCATTACATTAAAACATAGATCAACCACTTGATCCTGCACGGCTATTATCAGTTTTCATATTTGACATGTCTACTACTCTGACAACATCCCCTTCCTCAACACTCCACTAGGAAGCAAAGAACGGTCATCACTGGCCGCGGTTACATTACGGCTTGTCATTCCAAATAAATACTTCCGAAAAAAATACTTTGGAAGTAATGTTTTTTGCTGCGAGTTTACATGGGAAATGGTCGTTCCGAATGAGTGTTTACATGGACGATTTGATATAAGACATGAGCAGGGTTGGGAAGTAACAGATTACATGTAATGCCGTTACGTAATCAGAGTACAAAAAACGGTAACTGTAACGTCTTAGAGTACATTTTAAAATGTTGTACTTTTACTCCACTACAATTATTTTAGTTAATAGTTACTTTGTAGATTTGTATTATTATTACAAAACACATATTAACCACTTTAGCCCTATATATATTTTGGACATGTGAAAATTGCCGATCTACAAGCTCACAATGCCTAGTGATGCATTGTGAGGAAGATTTGTATACTCTTATTGTTACATTTGGCACACTTAACTGAGTTAACTCAATTACATTTTGAATTCGGGACTCTTATTTGTAACGGAGTATTTCTATATTGCAGTATTGATACTTTTACTTCAGTAAAAAATGTGAGTAGCTACTTTTTCCACCACTGGAAGTATCAATACTGCAATATAGAAATTACAAGTAAAAGTCTGGAATTCAAAATGTCCTTAAGTAAAAGTACAAAATGCAGCCTAATTAAAGTACCAAGAGCAGAAAGTACTCATTGTGCAGAATGTCCCATTTCAAGTTTTCAAATGTTTAAACATCTTTTGACAATAGCCGATCTTCAAGCTCACAATGTGTCGCATTGCAATGCCTTGTGAGCTTGTAGAACCTTTCAAATGGCCGAAATTAAGTGGTAAATGCATGTTTTGTAATAACAATCAAACTCTCCAAAGTAACTAGTAACTAAAGTTTTCAAATAAATGTAGTGGAGTAAAAATACAATATTTGGATCGGAGATGTAGTGGAGTAGAAGTAAAAATATTGGAAATTGGAAATACTCAAATAAAGTCCAAATACCTCAAAATGTTTCTTAAGTACAGTACTTGAGTAAAGGTACTTAGTTACTTTACACACCACTGCCTAACAGCTATAGCTGCTATATGACTGAGCGTACAATGTGTAGATGATTAACATCACAAATCCTCTTCCTTTATAGGTGAATTCACTGTTCCGAAAGATGGCAAGTACAAATTCAACCTTACCATCACTGAGGCGTGGTGGCCTTGGAAGAGTACTGTAGAGATCACTCGTCCGCGGTCTTCCACCTCGATGCTCTGGCTACGCTGAGCTGAAGGCAGGGGATCGTGTGTATGTCGAATGTCGACCTATAGATTGATATCTATATCCAGAACATGCACATCTATTTCCACATCACTACATCTATCTTAAAGTGGAGTTCAGTGTCAAACTAATCCTCTCAAGGATCCCCCCCCCCCCCCCCCCCCAGGGGTCCTTGAGGGAGTTTCAGGGGATCCCTAGCTAAATGACAGTTTGTAACCAAATGGACCCTTATGGGTCTGTAACTCTACACTGAGAGTGTACAAATTCCTAACACTGTACACTCTCAGAGTTAAATTAACATTGATTTTGCAATATAAATTGGGGTCTCAGAGATGACAATGCCATTCAATCGGGGTCCTATAATGCATGACAAACTGGGTGTCCTTGAAATTAAACGGGTTGAGAATCACTGCTAGAGCCATACAAATCTTCTCTCATGGGGGTCCCTTGGCATATATTTTCAAATGGGGGTCTGCGGGCTAATTAGTGTCAATTTGGGGGTCCTTAACATGAAAGAGTTTGGGAACCACTGATGTAAAGTAACTGTATAGGCTACTTAAGTACAATTATGAGGTTGTTGTTTTTTCACTTTACTTTTTCTGTACTTCTACTTCTACTCCACTACATCTCAGAGGCAAATACTGTACTTTTACTCCACTACAATAAGTAACCTGAATTCCTGATGGCTTCTTAGTACAAAATGAACGTCTGCAAGCCAGGGCAAAGCATCTATCTATCTATCTATCTATCTTTCTATCTAGTACTGTATGTGTTTTGCTGCTACAGCTAGAGGGTGCCAAAGGCTTAGGATTTGAGGCCAGATTCCAAGCAGCTCAAAGGGGTGCAGTACTTAGTTCAGAGTTCAGACTAGTCATTCATGGTCCGACAAACGACAACCTACCTCAAACCCTAAACTAACCATAACCGCAAGCACAGGAGCAGCGCATGTCTGACATGGACTAATGTCCACGGAATTACGTGCGGATCCCGCTCAAAGAAGTAAATGTGCCTTTTGAAACGAGATGAGCTGACCAGTGTGAAATCACCAATCCCTGTCTAGCTGCTCCAGATCAGATTTAGAGTCTCCTTTTCTGTGTTAGGTCAGCTAACTCTTATGACCTAATAATAATAATATAAATGTACTTTAAGTGTCACGAACCGTCCCACTTGAATACAATTAAACAAATATAATGTTTTTACTACAAAATAATGCAAGTCTTAATTATTGATGTATTGACATATTTGTAATGAAATCATGTCAACTGGAGAGGATATGACACAGACTAATGCTCAGTCGGAATTACGTGCGGACCCCGCTCAAAGAAGTAAATGTTGATATTGAATGGGTCATGTGCCTTTTAAAACGAGATGAGCTGACCAGTGTGAAATCACCAATCCCTGTCTAGCTGCTCCAGATCAGATTTAGAGTCTGAGCAGAGTGCAGAGTGTTAGAGGGACAGGGGCTAAAATCCCGTAAGAGGGCACTTTTGGACAACAATAGCGAAAATATTTTCGCTATCGAGAGCTATTGAGAGCTTGTAGATCAGCTATTTTCGGGGCGCAACCCAGCACTCTTTAGCTAGTGGAGATGCGGTGTAACGACATGGATTTCAAAAGCAATTCTCCTGAATGCTGCCTTCCGGCATGGCATGGAAAGGAGTGCCACATAGTAAATGCTGCATTCGTGGTCTGGAAAGGGTGATTGTTTTACAAACGGGTAAAAGGGCAGGGTCTGAAGCAAGGCATCACAATACTTCCAAGTATGCATAATACACAATATTGGTGAATGTACACAAGAGCCTATAGACTTCAGAGAGCCACTACAAAATGTTCACAACAAGTGCGGTCAACAAGTGTGACCGCAGCTGCAAGCCCAAATATCTGAGAAGAAGAAACTTAAGACGCTTGTGTGAAATGTATGGCCACTGGGCTTCAACTATCGTTAGGAATAGTGGAGCTGTGCGCCAATGGCTTAGAATAAAGACAAGGAAATAGGGACGTCAACAATCTGAATTTAATTTAATATAATTCTGGTGTGTCAGGCAGACAGTCTGGTTCAAAATAGAGTTTAGAGAAGTTCCAAAAAACAAACAAAAACCCCCCACATAGAATGGTTATTGGAAACATGCAGTGAAATATTTATAGCAAAAATAACTTTTCATTTTTTCATTGGTCGGATGAAGATATGGAATGAATTATGTACTGGCCATATATGGAGCGTGTCTTGAGTGTACAGGGTTTGATGAGGTCAGATCAACATATGGAATGTCAGAACAGGTCAGCTCCATATATGGAGATCGATGGGTTTGAGGTTTGAGGTCAGATGTAGAGTTGCTGGCCGGCTCCATATATGCAGATCTAGGTGAAGTCTTCTCCATGTATGGTTATCCAGGGTTAGATGAGGTTGTGATCTTCAGAGATGGCCATATATGGTGGCATGACATGTCACAAGGCGTGACCATGTATGGAGGTGTGATGTCACGAGGCATGACCATGTATGGAGGTGTGATGTCACGAGGCGTGACCATGTATGGAGGTGTGATGTCACGAGGCATGACCATGTATGGAGGTGTGATGTCACGAGGCGTGACCATGTATGGAGGCGTGATGTCACGAGGCGTGACCATGTATGGAGGCGTGATGTCACGAGGCGTGACCATGTATGGAGGTGTGATGTAAGGAGGCGTGACCATATATGGAGGCGTGACTAACACACAGAGATGCAGGTTTTCACAGTAAATGTGACCTACGGTCGGGCCGTCCTAGTGTAGTGGTTAGCGTTAGAGCATATCTCTGCTGTCGGGAGGAAACCTCATAACTCCAAAATGTTCATTTTTCAGGAAATTAAGAAAACCTTATATTTGAGTGGTGTAAACTTTGTTAGTTTACGTGTCTGTCTGTCTGTCTGTCTGTCTGTCTGTCTGTCTGTTCGTACCAAAAAATGAGCATGGTCGCTACGGTCACCCAGTTCACCCGGGTGTGATTTCATTACGTCAGACATTACGTCAGATCAGAGCTGATCAGGCTATATAATACCTTACACCACTCAGTTCACACGGGTGTGATTTTTTTTAAAAACAAAGCAATAAAGGTCATCAAAGTTGGTGTTGTAACTTTATATATTGTCAATTACTTCCATGAGAGGTGGTGGAGTTAGTTGCTTTAGCAGACATTTTGAGGGTCCAATGCGTTTTTTACTACTTTCCATTGGTTCAATATTTTCGAAACAACACACAGACGTAAAGGGTGTTCAATAGCACTGGTTTATGGAGAAAAAAATCAAAAACCTCAAAGATGGAGTTCTGGGGTTTCCTTCAGACAGCAGAGATATATGCCTTTCATGCGGGAGGTTATGCATAAACACTGCCCTGTGGTGGACAGCAACGGGTTCCTAACGCCAAATCAAATGACTTCAGATCCACTGTTGATTTCCTCGACTAAAACTTAAGACGAAAAATGTTCGTCGACTACCTTTTTTCCACTGATGAAAACTAAATGAAAACGAAGCTATGATGACTAAAACTAAGACTAAATGTACTGACAATTTCGTCAACAAATAAAAACTAGACTAAAATGTGAGGAAGGGACTAGTGGACAAGAGATCCAGTATAAGTCATTTTACACTAGGTTGCATGCTGAAAATAGCAGATCTACAAGCTCACAACGCACCGCGCTGCACGCGACGCGTTGTGAGCTTGTAGATCGGCTATTTTCAGAAAGTGTAAAAATGACGGCATCAAGGCCCGCCAAAATACATTTTAGTTGACTAAATCAACTGTAGATTTAGCCGACTAAAATCTTATGATATTTAGTCGACTAAAACTAGACTAACACTAAAACATTCCAGGTGACTGAAATGTGACTGAAACTAAATGAAAACTATTGAAGAGACTATGACTAAAACTAAAATCAAAAACAACACTGGTCTCCTATGGAGGGGCGTCTGAAGCCTGTCCTGGTCGGGGTATCAGGGTGTAAAAACAAATCCATCCACTGTCTGATAAACTAAAGGACTTTGATGGATCACTATCATCCATTTGTCTGTGTTGAACTGATGGTCTTGCTTCTGATCAGGATCATCTGATCATGCTGGAAGTGTGAATTCAATTAAGGTTGAGTTATAATATTAATAATAATGCATCCTCCTGGGTGACAGCAGACTGCTGGGCGAGAGCTGGCGCTTTGGCATGGTGGGGGTCAGATCAACATATGGAGTGAATTCTGTACTGGCCACATATGGAGCGTGTCTTGAGTGTACAGGGTTTGATGAGGTCAGATCACTCTCAGAGTTACAGACCTGTTATGGTCATTCAGGGCTGTGTGTGCTGTGTGTGCATGAGTGCATCCAGGTCACATGGTGTTACTGTTCCTCCTAGATCTGACACAGAGACACTGACCCATAGCACATGAACCCAACACAGAGTGGTTCAGTGGAAGTGGTCTGGAAGGTGTGAAGGTGTGTCAGTGTGTTAGAGGACACTTTGTAGAAGGACAGAGTGCCAGCAGAGCAGTCCACGTACACTGCTACTCTGTTGGAGCGACGGAGACCGAGGACAGAGTCAGAGGGACGGACAGAGAGTTTAGTCTCCACCCCATTGTGAACGACAGAGTAACTGTTGTCATAATCATAACATTCCAGACTCCAGGACACGTTGTTGTATCCTAACCTACAGTCAGTACCGTATCCTCTCCTCTTGATTTCTCTGGTTGTCCCTGATATACGAACCCCTGCACTCCACTCTACCTCAGAGTAACACCGTCCAGTCAGAGTCTCTCTACACAGAACCTGTCGCCAGAAGGTAAATCTGTCTGGGTGATCTGGATAGTGCTGATCCTCTTCCACCAGTGTCACCTTCCTGTAGTTCTCAGACAGAGAGAGGTATCTGTATGCTGTGTTTGGATCCAGTGTGAGTTCACACACATCTGATGAGAGAACAACACACAACACAACACCACTTTACAATCACATACAACTTCATAATAATATACAACATTGAACTTATTAACCACTATGCGCACTGCTTCAAATAGTATTGAAAATGGCAGATCTACAAGCTCACAATGCATTGCGGTGCGTTGTGAGCTTGTAGATCTGCCATTTTCTGTATGATGTTCAGCTGCTGTATAATTACCTTGAATACATCTGGTTAATAATAACAACAACAACAACAACAACAACAACAACAACAATAAGATCTACAAGTTCACAGCACATGGTGATGGATGTACACTCACTATGTACGCACATACAATCATGCACGCACACACACACACACACACACACACACACACACACACACACACACACCACACACACACACACACACACACACACACACACACACACACACACACACACACACACACACACACACACACACATCAATAATAATGAAGGCACTCGATCTACAAGCTCAGATCGCAACACATTGGGGTTCAAATTGTTCAGAAACCACTATTTTAAAAATATCAGATCTATGCAGTGTGAGCTTGTAGATCTGCTATTTTCAGTAAAATGTTCACCTATAATGACGTGTCCAGAATGGAAATATATTAATAATAAATATATTGCATATAATAAATAAGATCTACAAGTTCACAACACATCACCATGCAGCACGCACGCACGCACGCACGCACGCACGCACGCACGCACGCACGCACGCACGCACGCACGCACGCAGGCAGGCAGGCAGGCAGGCTGGCTGGCTGGCTGGCTGGCTGGCAGGCAGGCACGCGCGCGCGTGTGTGTAATAGGGCATTAACGACTTGAGATTTTTCCAAGTCGACTTGTCAGACAGTAAAGTCGAAGTTGAGTCGATTTATCGTTTCGTATGACGGGGGACGGGGGGGACGGGGGTTAACAGGGGCTGGTGGAGGTGCACGCGCTCAAATACGGAGCATGTCAAACAAAGCGCTGCGCACAGCCGCACACACACAGTGGCCTCTCCAATATGGCACAGTGTATGTATCATCTATATGGCAAAGCGCTGATTATCAAAACATAAAACTATAATAGTAAATACTAAACAGTGTGTGCGTCGCGCGTCCCCCGTGGGCCGCGTAGAGGCTCACGGCCCGGTCGCGAACAGTTTGTTGGGCCGCCGGCCACGGGGAAGAGAAAAGGAATAAAAAAGCCTCAAATTGGGCAGGCACTTTAGACCATGCGGCCGCTGACTCGGAGGGGGAAGTGAGGGCTGCCCCAGCCTGAGAGCTCGCAGATCTATGCTTCATGCAACGAATGTACCCGTACGTTTGTT